>NC_030852.1:2272171-2529417 GCF_000208745.1 Theobroma cacao
TTGCATGAATACATAGATATAATAAAATGATATTTTTTAAGCACAAATATTAATAAGTTTATTATAAAACTTCAATCTTAATTTACATATATTAGCTAATTACAATTAAAACGTAAATAAAGTAATATATACTTTTTAATATGATTTTTATATCTTATCATGGTTTTTTATAAAATATAAAATTTTATATAAATTTTTTTTTTCAATTTTGGAATAATATAACATTACCCTAATTTGGTAGTATTAATCAATATTGTATGATTCATTAAAGTTAAAAAAATTATACAAAATTACTCAAAGGAAAACATATTTAAATAGAGCCCAAAATTTTACTTCAATAACTATGTATTTGCTTAAAGAGTTATC
Source organism: Theobroma cacao (assembly GCF_000208745.1). Lineage (NCBI taxonomy): Eukaryota > Viridiplantae > Streptophyta > Magnoliopsida > Malvales > Malvaceae > Theobroma > Theobroma cacao. Next base: position 2,272,538 of record NC_030852.1, read on the forward strand.
TAAATTTTTTTAAAAAAATTAAATTTTTAAAAAATTTAAATTATATAATTTTTTAACATTATTATTATTTCCAACGTAATTTTCCAACGAAAAATTTCGTTGGAAAGTTACAAATATCATTAACACTTTGATGCACTAAAAAGGCTATTTTCAACGAAAAAATTCATTGAAAATTCCGTTGGAAAGTTACATTTTTAATATATCATTGACTCTTTATATGTTCTAATGGATTTCCAACAGAATTTTTCGTTGGAAACTGTAAATATTACACACTTTTTTTTTAGTTTACAGTTCAAATGGATTTCCAACAGAATATTCTGTTGGAAATTTCCAACGAAAATTTTCGTTGGAAATCCGTTGGAAATTTAATTTTCCAACGGATTTCCAATGAAAAATTCCGTTGGAAAATTTCCAGTATAAGTTCGTTGAAAATCCGTCTGAACAATCAATTAAAAATTTTAACTATACTCCGTTGCAAATTCGTTGCAAATCTGTTGCAAATTTCCAACGAAAATTTCCAACGAAATATTTTCCGTTGGAAATACAAAGATTTTTTGTAGTGAATATCATACACCCTATAATATTAAATTATAAGTTTTTTTTTGTTAATTTGTAGAAAGAAGAGAATTACCTTTTATTGTCGATCAGAGTTCGATCTTTGTGAAAAGTACTTTGAAATTAAAATCCCGAATGCACCAAGTAATATAGAAAATACATCCTTAAGATCATCCGAAAAGGGGATTATATTCAACTAAAACTCAAAAATATTTATGGCTGTATCATTAAAAAAAATTGTAGGAAAGAAATTTAAGGATTAGGAGTGTTTATAAAAATTAATTCAGTGTTGAAGATTGTAGGTTGATAATTGAGATTTTTTTTTTAAAAAAAATGATATGTCATAATTTAAATGTGTGCCTAAAAAATCACTTTTTAAGATCATTTTAATATATTTTAAACTTTTAAAAAAAGACTAGGTAGAAAATATTGTGCAAGAAACAGCATTCACAAGATAATCGAAACTTGATATATGTTTCATTAGAATATGTTTAAGAAATTAATAATTTTTATAATAATTAAATGAATAAGTGACAACATTCTAACTTGTTTGTGCAATTTAAAAACTCTTATCATTTATGTATAAAATAATAATCTGTCAAACCAATTAAGTTAAACCTAAATGATAAATATTTCAAGCAAAAATTTACTTTTTAAAACATAGTCAAAATTTACAGTGTTAAGTGAATCATTTTAACACATGACAGGATATTATGTTGGATAACTTAATGAACTTCCTATCCTTTAAAAATTCTTGATAACATTATTATGGAAAGTGATGTGGTTAGTAAATGTGTTGAAATATCATATTCACAAAATTGAATGCAAAAGGAATTTTTTTTTGAAGAAAAATAATTCATTGAATTATTAATACATAATTACATTATGAGATCACAACATCATACCTTGTAAGCTCTCTCATGCCAACCCACGTCACAATTGTTGATTATTACGCAACACGGAAAAGATCATATATTGTAATTATGTTTTATGCAACAAAAAAAAAACAAAATCCCATGTCATCACCCATGGATCTTTTTGGTGATTTTAAAACAAACAAAACAAGAAAAGAGGAGTAATTAGAAAAATAAAATTACCTTTGCAAAGTGATGTGGTTAACACGAGGCTACCTCTTCCTTTTTTAAATTGTAAACACCACAAAAAGAGCAAAGAACCCCAGCCACTCAAATGCTTGGCCTCCAACAATTACACACGCAATTGCACTTGATTCTTCATAAGGATATAGCTTTCTCAACTATGCCTTTGTGCTAGCAAGGTGGACAATCACTTGTCCTCTTCACACTATCACACTCCTATTAATCAAATCACAAAGTTGGAAAACTATTTTTCTAAAACTTCTCAAGAGATGATGTGTTTAGGTTTTTCTTGTTAGTTTTTTGACAACTCAAAAACCTAACTTGTGTATTTTTTTTTTGTCTAGCGAAGAGTAGCTAAAAAATAATATTTATATCCAAGTTAATTAATTTCTTAAATTGCAAATAAAACCTTAATATCATAATCCTTTATAATATTGATTCAACACTTAATTAAACCTTTTTAAATTTTTTTTGGAAGTTGCAGGTTTCTAAATTAAACCTTTTAAATTAAGTCATTGTAGATTAAAATCAATTTTTTTATTTTATTTGTTTGCAATTTAGGCTTTAATATTATAACTAATTATAATTTTGACCTTACACTTAATTAGACTATTTTAATTAAGTCTTTAGAGATTAAAACCCTAGTGTATAATTTAAGTCTAACTTAAATAATCACACTCCCAATTTAATTCATAATGCAACTTATTGTGTATGACCCATTAGGTTCCTAACATGTTACCAATAGAATTGAATTATAATATTTATTAAATTAATTAATTCAATTCCATAAATCAAGATTTGCATCTAGCATAGTTACCCAATTGTTAGGAGAGTCAAAAGGTTTTTTAACAATCTTTTAGTTCACAGCCTATCAATGTAATTCATTTCCTCATCATATATCTTGGAAATAATAAAAGTATGATACAATGTTTACTCTTATTGGTTTCTATATTCATTCTTAAAGTTAGATCATTAGCTTTATAGAGACTTATGAAACTCTTTTCATAATCTTCAACTTGCTTTGGCCAAATACTTCAACAAGTTAATATCAACCTAAAACTGTTAGGACACGTCTCTTAAATCACTTGGGGTGATAATTCATTTCTTGACCACTTATTTGCCTTTACATGCTTCATGTTACAACCAACCATATCTTGTTTTGGCATCCTTGGTAGGATCGTAGGGATATAATCAAATATATAGCACTCCACATATAAGATAACTTGGTGTCTCAAGTTTAAGGAGTATTTACACGACTAACACATGAGAAATATTTGCATAGATACTAAATTGAGATAGCAAATGCATTTCTCATGTTGGGTCATGTTCAATGAACTTGTTCATGAACAAGCACTTATATTTTAGTTTCAAATATCTCTATACTTCAACTTATGAGATCGATTGCTTACTTCTTAATAGGGGTGTACAGCGGTCAGTTTCGATTCTGAGAGAAACAAAAATCGTTGGTTTTAGCGGTCCTTTATGACCGATCGAAGCCTACCGATCATAAAGAAAAATCAATCAATCGAAACCGATTCAGTTAGTTGGAAATTCATGTTGGGCTTGGGCTTATATGGCCTAAAGCTAATAAAACCATGAAAAATTTATGTTGATTTGGGCTTAAATTTGTGTCAAACCTATATTTTAAATTGAAATCAAGCCCATGCTGTTTAAATAAGTAGTCCAATCCATATAATTTCTTTTTAAATAAGAATTGCATAATTAATTTTTAGTAAAAATTATTTTCTTAAGCTTAAGCAGACATTATTTTGTTTAGTTTTTTAATTGTGTTATTAGGTAAAATATTCAACAACATGAAGGAGGAAAGAGTTCACCACAATCTCGAACACTTCCAAAATCATTATTAATCCAATTTCATCATATCCCAAATTAAGCAAGACAAATTATCAAACAACAGATAAGTTGAATTTATCCAAAATGATAAATATAATCATATCCAAAATAACAAATATTCAAATGAAATAATCATATTCCCATTTGAGTGGACTGTGTGTATGTGGAAACTTTAGAATTCCAACACTGAAAATAAACTACAACAAACCAAAAACCCGACAAACCAACACCCACCCATATCCACAAAGACCACAACTCAACTAAAAAATAAACACAACAAACGTATTAATCAAATGACCCAAAAGCACAACAGCAAATGACCCAAAAACATAACAGTAAAATAGCATATGGGTAATGAAGAAGGCGTAACAGCTAGCACCAAAATCAAAATTTACAAACCAAACCAAACCTTGAAGATAAATGGGGGATAAATAGGAGGCCAACAAGTGCAAGAGCAATGGCAAGTGGGACACAGCAAGTGAAGGAAAAATTAATGAGAAAGGGGTATGTGAAGGTTTTTAATACAGGGTTTCAAACTTTCAATTCAGTCATGAGGGAGGAGTGAGGATTAATGAGAAAAAAAGCAATTAGGAGTGGAAGGGAAGGAAGAGGTTGAGGTTCGATTTTTTGATCGGTTCGATTGGGGAGGAATTGTCCCCGGTGATCGATCCATAGTGGTTGAGCAACTTTTAGCTGCAACCGACTACACAATCAGCATCGAATAATCAAGTCGATTGTAACAGCCAACATCGATTTTGATCGATTGCTCGGTTGCAACCGACTGTTGCTCTGTCCCACTTCCAAAGGAACGAACATAGAATGCACTAGTCTCTAAGCATCATTGATATCCAATCTCATGGATACATCGACTAGGAATATTTAGAGATTATACTTTGATGCATAGAGATCTCATAATTGTAACCTATTGCAATTCCCTTACAAGACATATTAATCTCATGGACTTTATCTAATAGACTTATAACCATTATAATTAATGTCTTATTAATGAATAAAAACCTCTAACCAATTTTTGTGAATAATATAGTTGCATGTCTAAAACTAAGTCTTAACCAATCTTAATTGGTTACAGGGCTCATTCCAACAACAATACCCAAATGCATAAAGGGAAAACTTTGTTAAAAACCTGTCCATGGCAAAACCCTGTGGGAAAAAGAACCATGAATGAGGAAAAAAGAATACTCATATTTTAAACATAAAAGAGTGTCGAATTTGTTTATTAAGTTAATTTACACAAATTAATCCGTTAAAGTTATTATACAATACTATTATCTAGTCTGACTACAATATCTTATTTGTATTATTATAATATTGTTAGTTAGATCTAGATCATGAATAAGATTAAGATTAGTCGTATATATATACACCTATATGACATACATTATTTAATTAATTAGTTAGAATTGGATTATGAATAAGATTATGATTAGTCATATTTCAACATTGTTAAGGAGTGCTTGTATTTTTAAAATTAGTATACAAAGTAATATATTTACATAATACATTCAAAATCGTTATATTAACTCTCATCTTACAGAATTTAAAACGAATATAATTAGATTTTTGGGGTTACTTGCTGATTCCTCTGGAAATGGAGGAATTCTTATATCTTCGAAGGCAAAATCATTGCTACAGAAAGGCGAGTGACTTTGATTCATCGTCTGGTCACTGTAATAAATAGCAATTGTTTAATTTCTCCTGGAAATGAAAGAGCTACTTCTAATGATCGTGAGGAGATAGTAATTGGTTGGGCTGCTCTTTCTTTAGGGTGCATTGCTTTAAACACTGATGGTGCTTATCGAAATTCTTCTGAACAAGTAACGGCTGGAGGAGTGCTAAGGAACTCGGCTAGACCGTGGAAGAGAGCTTTTGCAATCAAACTCAAGAAATGAATTGCTGATCGAGCTGAACTTTAGGGAGTTTATCGTGGATTAAGCTATGCATGGGAGTTAGGCTTTTGACAAACAGATCTTCAAGTTGATAACAAATTAGCATTTCAGGCTATTACATCTCAATTGAATCATCTATGTTTTAACTCAGATTTAATTCAGGTTATTGACAGACTCCTTCAATAGCAAAGGAATGTCAAAGTTCGTCATGTTTATAGGAAAGGCAGTGGAGTTGCTGATTATATGGCCAAGGAAGGTTTCTCTATCAATGAGAACATTTTACCTTGTTTGGTTAGGTAATAAAAGCTTTCTTTTCTTTAAAAAAATAATTAGATTTTTATTTTTACGTAAAAAAAAAAAAAACCAAAGACACGTTGACGCGGATGCCTTGGGTTAGGTAGGCAAAATCCGACAAGCAAGTGGGAAGTGTCCCCACATAGGATTTCATTTTCCCGAGGAGAGAAACTAAAGCAGAAAAAACAAGGGCATCTCCTGAAGGAAAATTAAAGAATCCAAACCTAAATAAAAATAAACATAATACTTTAAAAGGTGTTTTCGAAGTATTTAAAAAGATGTAAATAAAATTTTATTTTTAATTATGTTAAATTAATTTTTATTTTTTTATTTTAAATAAAATTAATTTTTATAATTACCTGCTTAACTTAAATGATGATGAAAATGATGTCTATCTTTTTATATCCATGTAATTGAATTGAATGTTAATTTCTTATAATAAAAAATAAAACTATAATATTATTATTTTATTATATTATATTAATATGTCATATTTTTATTAATTATAATGAATAATATAATTAATATTATATAATATAAAATAATAAATATTATTTTAATTAACAATTATTAATTATAAAAAATTATTTTATTTTGAATAAAAATATAAAAAGTTTATTAAATGTAATAAAAAATATTTACAATATTTAAATATTTTTAAAAAAAATTTATTTATTTAAAAAAAACTGGTGCAAAGTAAAGCCAAACGCTGCATACACACGCACAGATGGGAAGAGAGAGAAAGAGATACAGGCAGATGCAGAAGTCGCTGTCACGTTCTGACAGCACGCCCAACGGAAAAGAGGGTCATCCCCACTCTATTCCTGAGCATTATCACCTTCCAACTACTAACCAAACCTAAAGCCTAAAGCCTCAGGCCTAGACCCCACCCAACAAGGCCAACCAGGCAACCCCACCCAATTTCCATTTGCCTCTTGCCCCTTGTTTTCTTCAACTCCCCGCATCATCAAATCCTTTGTTAATTCTACGCTTTACTTGTCAAATCCTTGTTTTCAGCCTTTCGTATTCTTTTCTCTTTTTCCTCTCTCTCTCTTTCCATCCATCCCCATCCCCATCCCTTTCCAGCTTTGCTTAAGGATAATCACGCCACCTCAACAACACACCATGCAATGCACCGCTGAATTGGTATTCCAAACACCACGTGCTTCCACTTATTCTCAAAGCAGACTTTAATAAATAGGATTAGAGATAAAGACATTGAAAGTAACCCAACAATGAACAGAAACTTTTCATAGGATTAGTCCTCCTTTTCCTTCAAATTACAATTACAACTGAAGGATCACAGTAATCAAAACAGCAAAAACTATCACATAACAACCTTCTCTCATTTATCAACAACAACTAAGAAGAACCTAACAAGAGAAGAAAGAAAGAAAGAAAGAAAGAAAGAAATGCTCTGTTGCTTGCTCCCTCTTCTCTCCTCTCTCCTTCACAATTTTATTTCTTCAAAAATTAACATACAGCTACCCTCTCATCAGTCTTCACCCTTTCATTAAAATGTACACATTCTGAGAGTTCTGCAAGGAAAATCCAAAACCCAACTCTTCAAGAACAACAAAGAACACCCATTGACATCATTGGATCTGTATTTACAACACTAGCACACTACTGCTTGTAATTCAATTTATCTCCCTGACTTTTTTTCTCATATCAAAATTTTCTTACAAAATGAAAATCCCCTTTTGCTCTGCGGCTACCAGTGGTTGATAATTCCTTTTTTTATTTTTTATTTTTGCCAAATTAAGGGTCTTGATTGCGTTAGGCCACGGCAGAGATGCTGCAATTGCGGCGGTCTCTGCTGAGGGAATCGAAACCCTCAATCCGGACAGCAGCTGGTTTATGCCCGAATTTCATCCTCACGCATCCTCCGCCTGCTATGCGTGAGGACGGTGATGGTGGCGCTGGGGATGATAGAGGAGGAAGCTGCTTCTCCTTGTTGAATTGGGCATCTTGTACTACAGGATTTGAAGCCCTGCTCGGTGGTGATCCGCAGAAAAATGGTGGCGATGACGCCACCTGGTTACTGGGTTTCTCAGCCCCATAGCCTCCCTGTAGTCAAATTACAAAAACCCGCCTTAAATTCACAATTATCTTCCATTAAAACAACCTTGACTGAAAAAAAATGCTGAGAATGATTAAAACTAAAGGAGAAATCATAGAGTAAAATTAAATAAACAAAGCCATATTCAAAAATAAAAAATAAAAACTTGTCTTCTTCCAAGTGAAATGAAAGTTATACTCCATAGTAGTATTTTGGCTGTTTAAAACTAATAAAAAAACAAAAACAGAAAAAGGTATAAATCCAACAAAAAGATACATGAGAACCCATAATAAACCTTGGGAGAAAATCGAATTTACCTTGGTGAGAATTATATCAAGAAGTTCTGTCCCATCTTTTGAATCAACCATTTCAGTCTGATAACAGCTACTGAAAATTTCCAAAATAAGAATTAAATAAGAAAATTTATACTCCAGAAATATTAAAATTAAAAAAAAAACAGAGATATTGGAGAAGGGTACTTACTTGGTAGGCCATCTAAAGGTTCTGATATGATCATGAGCTGAGGAATTGAAAAGGCCTAGCCGACGAGGCTTAGGGCAAACCACTGAATTATACCCTCTCTCCTCAAACCTTCCCATGCCGTTGGCGTTCATTTTTATTTATTTTTTTTATTTTCTCCGACAAATCAAAGATCAGAACACCAACACGGCCTGTCCAGGAAAACAACAAAAAAAATGAGATCTAATAAAAGAAAAAGAAAAAACCACAACCAAACAGAAAACAAAAAAAACAGATCAGGGTCTTTCAGACAAACCTAAGCTCCTCCAAAGGAGGATTTAAAGGGAGAGAGGATTTTGGTTGAAATTGAGAGCAGTAGAGGAAAGAGCAAATCTGGGTTGAGATTCTTGGGAGAGGAGAAGAGAGATAAGGAAGGGGATTGGGTTGAGTATTCATAGAAAAGAGGAGAGGAAGAGTGAGAGGAAGGGAGGATAGGGTGTGAGCAAGTGGGAATGATGTCATGTGAGATCAGTCGGTATTAGCCGTCTGATTTGATTGATTATTATTTTTAGGATGATTATATGTTTGTTGGGATTTGCAGCCAAATAGAATCTGACGGAGATTTGGATTCTGAGACACATCAATCTTCAATGTCCCTTTATTTCTTTATTCCCCTGATGGCATATCTCATCCGTCTGATGCATGCATGCGTACTGTTTTTTTTCCTTTTATAAAAGAATTTTTTTTAATGAATGGCTAATGGCTCCTCTTCAAATAATTTAATAAAATAATTTTAATTTTTTAAAAAATGACATTTAGAATTTTTATTAACATATATGAATTTTTTTTTCGTAATTAGTACTTTATAAATAATTTATATTTCACACTCGTAAAATTAATCATTTAATTTTTAATTTAAAATTAACTTGTTTATTAGCATTTTAATAAGTACTGCATTTTATTAATTAAAAATAACATAAATACAAAATAGAAAAGTATATAACTAAATAAGATTAGCAAAATAGAGAATTAATATTCCTTACTTTTGCTTGATTTTAGTCTTAGGATTATAGATTTTTATTTTTTTTAAGATTGAAAATAAATTCATCAAAATAAAAATTTTAAATCACAATTATCATCTTATTTGTATGATCTTAACTATCAAACTTAATGATTATGATCAAACACAATTCCGATCGTAATGTCCAAACAAATACAGATAACGAAAGAATTTTGCTTAGTTGAAACAAAAGGAGTCTCAAGAAGGATAGACTAAGAAGGCATTTGCCTTTGTTAATTATATAAATCATGGTAATATATGATAAAAAAATTTGGAGGATTAAAATATTAAATACTGATTAATCCAATACTAAATGGGTTTTGTTTGATGTTCTAAACTTTTGCAAGGCTCAAAGAGCTTCCAATTGCTAAAGACAAACAAAATTTGACTAAAAAACAAGTCTAATCTTTTGTTTTTGCTTTTGAAGGTAAAACCAATAGCAGTCCATAGCTTTTTACCCTAACCATTAGCCTTGTCCAATCTTTGAATTGAGGAGAATTAAAAAATTTGGTATGAGTACCAAATCTATTTAATTGGTTTAAATGCATTCTCCTAAGTTTTTTTTTTATTACTCCCTCCCTCAGTCCTAATTCTTTAGTTCAAAGCTTGATAAAAATACACAACAATATATTGTAAGTGATTGAGTGGTCTTGCTGCCATTATCTACTGCGATTCAAATTATTTTGTCATAGAAAAATAAAGTTTGGGAAAAAAAATTGAGTTTAGTGCATTTTAAATTTTAAATTTTTGTGATATTTATATTTAATGATTTTTAATGTAAAAATACTAATTAATATGATCTATTAAGTGATTTAGAATAGAAAATAACTTTATTTTTAGACACCTTAATAAAAAATGGATATAAAAATGGGGTAAGGAGGCTTTTGTATTTATCTTTTAATTTTAATAATGAGAAAATTGTAGTTTTTGGACATATAAAAATAAACTACATTTTCAAATTTAACCAAAAATAATTATGATTTTCAATTAGAACTTATAATTTCAATTTAGGGTTTGAGTAAAATAGGAAGGTGAAATTTATGAGATTCATAAGATTTACCTCTTGCACTCTATTCATTTCCAAATCTAAAAAAAAAAAAAAGATGGACAATATTATGAAAATTTAAAAGATTAGACTTACTAGGACCTAGTTTGACATTGGAGTTGAAGAAAATATGTGTGATTGAAAAAACTACAATTAATTTGCTCATAAGAAAGGCTCTAATGTGATAGATTATGGTGAAAAAGTTTATTTTATTTATTTATTTTTGCTCAAATTTTATTGCTTCTTCACCCTACCCCAAAATCAAACTTATCTTAAATCATTTGAAAAATATACTACCTATTCTAAATTGCTCTATTTTGCCTCATCTAGTGAAATCTTTTGGTTTGCTTCAAGAGTTGAGCAAGGAATAAAGAACTAGTTAAAATTTCACAATCATGAAAAAGCTTGTTGGTAGGGGTATGTTTCCCTTTTTCTTTTTCTTTTTTTCGGCTAATTAACTTGTCGATTGAGTTATTTGATTAATTAGTAACATGAAAAATACGTTGGCATATAATCCATGAAATTATATATGTTTGATAAGCCTAAGTTACTGTGGTTTTACTTTATCTAATAAACATTTAACTATTTACGTAGAAGAAAAAAGGTGTTAATTTTAGTGCTTTAAGGTTAAACAAAAGCACATTTTAAATCTTTACTTAAAACTCTTTATTTGCTAACTGCGTTACTTGGAAAAACCATTCAAGTGAAAGGATGACTTATAAGAGGATCAAAAGGAAAAGTCACACAACTTTAAGAAAAAAAAAAGGGAAGAGATTGAATTCTTGACTTATTGTCAGGAGCGGATCGAAGATGGTGACGAATTATCAATTTTTAATTTTACTTTAAAAATAATTAATTTTTTAAAATTAAATTATTAACTTAATCAATAATTTTATATGATTACTCTTAATGCTTATCATGTAGAATCCTAATATGGTCAATATAATAAAGGCTCATTCAAGCTTATCACGGGAGGAAAAAAGAAAGTATAGAGGAGCCTTTCAATGGGCCATGATTCCACACCCAAAGTGGGAAAAGACAAAACAAAATTTTGACAATGTCAAAGTGGTCCAGTGGCAATCTTTCTTTTCTTAAATGCTTATCCCCCCTTGGGCAATAAGCTACAAGTGGGAATGCCTACCAATCTGGTGAAGAGAGGTAGCAAGAATTAATTAAAAAAAATTAAGTAATCTCTGACTTATATTTTTTGTAATTTCAACTTTTTTTATATAATATTTTTAATTAGTTTTTTATAGATAAGTTCCGTTTCCAAAAAAAGAGTTTTATCATTAAGTATAACTAAATAAATAAATTTTTAAATTGAGGGTATGTTCATAATTTTAGTGATATAATCTCTTTTTGAAAACAATAATAATATTAATTGAAAGAATAAAGATAAGATGGTATATGAAAAATTTAAAATTATAAGGGATATAAGTAAAGTTTGTAAAAAAAAAATAATAATAATAGTTGAAGTGGTGCATTGTATAATGACAATCATTGCATTGATGGGTCAATGAAAAGGCACGAGGTAATGAATTGTGTGTGGAAAGAAATGCTAGTGTCCTATATTTTACTTCTTGATGCAGCATATTGCATTTGATTCCTCCCTCTATATATATATATATATATATATATATTATATAGTCTATTTTAAGGCACAGACTTTGATGTCTCATTGCCCAGCAGCCGGTCTCATGGTCATGGGCATGTCACGTCTTGCTCTTTAAAAAATAAAACAATTGGCAATTTATTAGGGTTTTTTGTCATACTAAAATTCAACATGGAATTACTCATCTATCTCAATAAATTATTAAAAATTTTGCTACATCTTTATTTGACCAGAATCATTACAACATATTAGACTTAAAGGTCATGTTCTAATAAAATATTTGTAGCGATACTTTTATATATTTTTTAGAATATTTTAATAAATTTGATTGTATTATATAAATTTTTTTAAAAAAATTGTGATAAATAATCCTCTTTGATAAGACTATTTTAAAAATAATCACCAAAATAAATTTAACTGTTTTAATAATAATATAAATAAAATGTAATTATGAAAATTACATAAACTAAATAAAGATTTACACTTTTAATATTACTTCTAAATATGAAAAAAAGGTAATTGAAAATTTAAGTAAATTTTATTATATAAAAAATATGTTATTTTAAAAAATGTAATTAAAATCAAAATTTGTTACAGTAAGTGATCTTTACAATGTCTCGATTTTTGTAATATGTAACAAAGTAAATTTGATCTAATGGTATTATCCTTGGTATATAGAATTGAGCTTCAAGATTTAATTTCTTTGTTGTTCATTTAATTTTGTTTCATTTGCTTAAGAAAACAAAAGTGTAATACATAAAAGTTTTTAACTTTTTACTCTTATAGACCAAAAAACAACTATGTTGGATTGATGATTTTTATATAATTTTTATTCAAATTAAATATTTAACATAGCGTTATGACTTTTGATCGATGTAAGTGAAATAGATAAAATAAATTATTTCTGAATTATTTTGATAATTAAATAAAAATTTGGCATAATATTTTAAAAAATCTTTAAATTATTAAAAAAATTTAAATAAACTTTTATTTTTTTATTACGTTCAATCAAATCCATATATTTTTATTTTGAATCAAATAAACTTTTATACTTTTATTTTTAACCAAATTAGCCCTTATGAGTAATAGTTAACTTAATCAAAATGTCACTTATCAATCTATGCCACATGATGCTGATGTAGAATTTTGAAATATTATAATTGACGATGACGTGGCATACTGCTAGATTATAATTGATGATTATATGACATGTTAATATGACATGGTAACATGACCATGTGGTATTTTTCATTTTTAACATCAATGCCACGTTAGTATCATGTGGGTATAAAATAACAAATAATATTTTGATTAATAAAAATTAATCAAACATTAGTTATAAGGATTTATTTGATCTAAAACAAACTTTTAAAGATTTAATTGAATGTAATAAAAAATAAGAATTTATTTAAAATTTCTTAAATAACTCAAAGATTTTTTCAAATATTATGTTTAAAAACTTTTGAAAATATTTGACTAGCCGAAAGTACAATTCCTAAACAAATCATTTAAAACTTGGGAAAATATTTAATCTCATATCAATTTAGATCTTAGCAGGGTTGAGAACATAATCAATCAACTAGAGTGCCATTGAGGAGCCCTGGTACACCCATTTGCAACAAGTCTCTTTTTGAGTGCAAGCAGCCCAGTTTGGAGACAGGAATCATTCCTTGCAGCTGCAAATTTGGGAGCATGGTCCATGGTTTTATCAGCCCAATAAAGTAAATGAAAATATATTTTTATTCCACATCGTTCAGTTGTTATAAAAAATGTAGATAGCATAGTTATGGGTCTTATTTGAAGGTGGTTGGTTGGTGTTATCTATTGTCATCAATAAAATCTCACATAAGTAAAATAGCATAAAATAGTGAAATTAAAAAACAAAGAAATTTAAATTACCTTAAATGTTATATGTAAAGCCCTTCTTTGCACCTGTAAAAACTTAAACAAAAAAAATAATAATAAAGAGCAGATTTTGGAAGCAAACAGAACAAGATTTTCTTTTTAATATTTTTTGAAAATAAAAAGTTCTCTAAAAGTAATGAATTTGAAAAGAATTACAAAATAAAAAGATTTTTCAAAAAAAAAAATTTTTCTTTCCTTTTCGGCCAGACACTAGTTTGGCGAGGGGTTGAATCCTACAGCCATCAGCTCTCCAGCTTTGCCCTCTCTCCCTTTCATTTTCTATTTTTCATTTCATTTTTCTTTTTTCTCCTTTTCTTACAAATGAATGGTCAGTCAATCCTTCATTTGTGTTCCAGTATTTAGTTTATTAATTAATGCATAATCCCTTACTTAAAAATTAAAGTTTGAATCTTCCTTTCTTCACTTAAAAAAAAAAAATTAAGTCCTTCATTTTCTAGTATTAAAAAAATTAATTATGTAAAATATATTTAAAGTAATATATTATTATTAGGTTGATTATTTGATAAGTTCGATTGAATGTTTTAACCTCGATAATCAATCAATTAAACTGATTTAATTGAATTTTATAAATTGCAGTCAAACAAACCAAATTGAATTGATTGAATTCAATAGATTCAGTCAATTTATTCGATTTTGATTGACTACTGCTCTTTTCTAAACTAAACTCAAAGTTAGAGTTTTAAACACTCTTAATAATTGATGTGGTTGAGTTACTTTGAAATCAAAATAGAAATATATGGTTTTGTAAAATTTGAAATGAAATTTTTTAGGTTGATTTGGTTTGCAATTCATTCCTTTCTTAACCATTTTAAATAAATAACCAAAATTTAATGTAAACAATTTTAACAATTATAAAACAACTCAAATATTTCAAAAGAGAAAATTATTTACTTAAATACATTTATATATTATATTAGAGTATTTTTCAGTTTATTCAAAAAAAGATATAAATGAGTATTTTAATGTATTTTTTTTTTTAACTTTTTAGTGCTTTGGTGCCTAATTCATTTGATTGTATTCTTTGCTATTTAGCAGACACTTGTTATTCATATTTAGTGGACACTTGTGTTATTTATAATCACTAAGCACTTGTTATTCATGCATGAAAAGATAAAGATTAATATTTGAATAACAAAACACCTATAAAAACGTAAACTTCACATAAATATGTGGAATGACATTTTTCAATATATAAAACTTTATGCTTTATAACAGTTTCACGAAAATAACAATATTAAATTTTCACTAAAAAATTACAATAAGACTCTTATAAGTTTCACTAAAAAGATAATAAAATTTTTATATTGAGTTAAGAGATCTAAAGAGAAAAGTAAATATTTTTTAAAAAATATATAGATACACGAAAGTAGAAAAAGGAAATTACATTTTGTTTGAGATTTTTGGGAAAGGGAAAAAAGAGAAAAGTAGTGACATGTTTGGTACAATGGAACGGCATTCCATTCCGAATGTATTTCTTTAGAATACTTGTTCTTTTATTTGGTTACTTTTTAAGCGGAGAATAGCCATTCTTTAGGAATGACTATTCCTTCAAATCGCGGAATACATATTACCACCTCCCTCATGGTAATAACAATTCCGAGTTCTAGGAAATAAAGTTTAAAATATTTTAGACAAAAATATCTTTATTTATTTTAAAAAATTACTAACCCTACACTATAAAAGTTTTTTTTTTCATTTCCTTTTTTCTGTTTGGCTTTCTTCTATCTCTCACCCCTTTTTTCTCTAAGAAAGCTTCATCCAGTCGTCCTCCTCCACAATCATTGTCAACACTACCAAGTCCTTTGTCATTAACAATGGAGAAATGGCCAACGTTTTAAGAGCATCAATTTGGCCAAAAGCATGGTAAAAACACTATTTGGAGTACCAACAACAACATGAACACCACCAACAAGGATCCGAACATCGTCCCATCAACACATAAATATTATTTTACTCCAAAATAACCACCAAAGGGCATGCATGAGTTTCTCAATCTGTTGAATAGCAGATGGTATCTCAAACCCATAAGTATAAATGCCTTAGAAGGTTTTCTTTCAAACCCATTTTACCAAATCTCTCATAGACCTCATTATAAGTAGTAAAGAACTTTTTTCCTTCATTAGAAAGCAATTCATTTATTTTGGTGTTGAGTATCATATTGTTGATCTGTCAGATGTGAGTCCAGCCATGGCTATTTGTTTTGATTTTCATTTGAGAAAAGGAAACAAAGGAAGAAAATAAAAAAATAAAAAGAAATTAAAATTAAAATTTATATTACTAATTTAATAATTTAATAATAAATTAAAAATATTAATAATTTATATTAGTAATCTAATAATAAATTATTGATGTTTAACAACAATAGAATTTATTTTTATTTTTGATGAAAATAAATTTTATTATAATTAAGGGTAATTTTATTATTTTATCATTTATTTTTTGATTATTTCAAAGTTATTCTTACTAGCCAAATATTAGAATAAGTCATAATGGCAATTTTTACCTTATTTCATTCCATGAACCAAACTACGTATAATAATTCTATTCTATTCATTCCTTATTCTATTTTTATAAAATAATTATTTTATTTAATTCTATTCCATCTTGTGTACCAATAGTGCCATAAAGGGATTGGGTTGTGTATTCATAGAAAGAGAGTAGAGAAAGAGAGAGTGAGGGGAAGAGGAGGATAAGTGTGGGCAATTGGAAATGATGTGATGTCAAATCAGTGGACATTAGCTGTCTGATTTAATTGATTATTATATTTAAGATGATATAAGTTTGTTGGGATTTAAATCTAAATGGAATTTGATGGAGATTTGGATTTTGAGACACATTAATCTTCAATCCTTGTTTTATTTCTTTACTAGATTGTGCTAGTGCGATGCACTCAAGAGAAATAAAAAATATTGAATGAAGTTTTGATAAGAAAAATTGTATGGAAATAAAGTGTTATAATTTTTATTAGAAAATGGAATACCATATGATATTTGTTAATAATTATACACATTTAATTTTTTTCAAGTTAATATCTAGTGAATAGTTATGATTAACATTAAATTGAATAACTAAGATAACAATCTATATAAAAAAGAGGCACAGTAAAACTAAATATGAAAAATAGGATGGCAGCACGACCTAAAGGGTAAATAATAGTAGAAATATCACATACTACTTTTGTGTTTTTGCATATTGTTGTGTTCATACAAAAGTTAGCAACATAGTGCTAAGTTTGTCATTCTACCTATGAACAAAAAAAATTAAGATAGTGTTTATAATTATACACTCTTTTCCACCAAGTGAACAAAAAGTGAATGCCGTTGATCAAAATTAAGCTTATGATCCCATGCCCTGCTTTTGTACATTTTTGTGTATATACAAAGTTCCAAAATTAACATGATTGTTTTTCATCGATGATGGTGCCTGCTAACAAAAATATAAGGCACTGTTGGGCATAATTGTTTATGTAGTTCCAGATTCTGTTGCTATTAAGAGGTAAAAAAGATTGTTCACTAGCCATGTTTTTGGGTGTTTGGGTAGCTCTAGAGGCAATTCTGCATGAATAAAAAAGGAATAAGAAATTTGGTTAGTGATCAGTTCATTAGATAATATATTCAGCTGCATGGGAAAGTATGGATAACTTAACGTAGTTGTGATAGTAATTTGATCAAAATATAGCGTAGTTGCCAATGGTTGTAAAGTGAATATTACAAATTATGTGTACATAGTAGAATATAAAAAATGATGAACTAACAATGAATAGACATGTAATGCTTTGAGTTGATGGTAATCAGGTTTATGAATACACAATAAATTGATTGGTATTGAGCAAAAATCCAAAAATGTTTCTAAAAATATAGGTTTATGTAATTTTTCCTAAAGGTATTAAAAGCAAACCTATAATTTAGTTATTGGAATGATTATAGCAGATGATAAATGGAGGAATTTATCGATTGTACCTAGTTTTGTATTTCTTGGTGGGTGATTCTTCCTTTTTATTGGTGGTGGGTTTCTTCTGTGATGTAAACTCCATTAAAAGTTGGCTGTTTGAATCTTTTACTTGGTTGGTTGTGGCTTCTTTCTGTGGTGTAGACTCTAGGAAAAGCTCTCTGACCACTTGGCTTTTAATTGGTGATGGCAGAGCTTGTTTTTCTAGTTGTATTGTTGTTGGTGTTGGGGATGCTAAGGCACTTGCAAAATTTGAAGCATGCCATTTTAGAACTTGGTGTTCATCAGAGTTAAACATTTTATAGTTGGCAATTCCTATTTGGATTGCCTAGGTTGTTAAGCCCACAGTAAACACTCTTATTTGTTTTACCAAAGTCCTGACAGGTCCTAGTAGTGTCATGTGATTGAGAGTTTGTAGTGCTACTAATTTTGCAATTGTTGCACTAATCAATTTTTCTACTGGTCTACCAAATGCCATCAAATCCATCTGTGTAGTATGATCTTCCATTATGCAGTACCTAAAACCAAACAAATATAATGTTTGTTCTTTGTCAATAGTAGTAATTATCATGGTTGATAATTAAGAATATGTGAGTGAAGTTTTGAAGCATGCTTGCTTTAAAATAGTTTAGACAATGGCAAAACAAAATCGAAGGACAAAAAAGTAAAAAATTTTCCCAACCACAAAAATACCAATTGATCACGAATTGATTGCCTAAATCTTAACGAAGAAAATAATAAAAATAATTATTTTGAGAGGATTAGAAAAGAATATATAGTTAATGCAGTTATTAAGTGTAATGGTGACTTATTATATGATATAAACAATATATATAAAAGGTAGTTGGTTTGCTTATGTTGGTAGGGGTTTTACTTTTTATGTTTCATGCTTCAGTACTTTCTAGCATAAAATCACTATGTAGTTTTACATTCATTACAAGAATTATAGTACCATCCATTATAGCAATCAATGCCAACAATTGTTCCTCTGATTTTGAATTTATTTTCCTGAAATGTGTTTGAGTTATTAACATATTTTGATCTGACAATTTTGTTGTTAATCATAGGAGGTATAGTTTGTTTACTCGCACTGTCACGACCCGGAACCTCCCTCAGGCCCATGACAATCGCCGCGACGTCCCGATTGACACTCATTATCTGGAATGCCAACCGGAATCCCACAAGGCTTACATATCAGTTTCTTTCCTTTCCTGTGAGCAATCATTGTTAAATATCGAGTTTTTAGAGAATATATACTATTTTAGATCAAAAACAATAAAAATAAAATTTTCGCCACACAAGGGTATTTTGGTTATTTTTTTCTCAAAAATTTCCAAACTGGCTTAAAACGTAGTATACAAGTACAAAACACATAATTCATGATTCAAAATGAGTTTAAAAGTCTAAAATCTTCATTTAAAACGAAATTACGGTTATTTGAATATAATTAGAAAATAAAAGAAATATTAAGGAAAATATTCTATTTTCTTATAAATAATATTTATAGAGTTATAAGTGAATTAATTTTTATAGCGTAAAAGCTAAATAAATTTATACATACTGAAATACAGTAAGCCAAAATATTTAATTTAATTTACAATAACAAGAGGGCCCCCGAATAAACAAAAGTAAAGAGGACTGTGAACCTACGATTTGGAAAATGCAGATCCAATGGTAGTCCTCGATGAGATCAGCTATCTACAGTCTATACTGAACCTGAAATGGGTGGAAAGGAGTTGGGTGAGATTTTGCAATCCCAATGAGTAAACAGACATTATCATAAATATCTAAAGGCGAGTAAAATGGAGGCAAGTTTAAACAACAAATTTCAACCCATTTCATAATGTTTTCAATTTATTTCTTAAACCATAAAATATTTGTAATTTACCAAAACAGTTGTTAAGGCTTATGTCTTTTATTAAAACAAGGCTCAAGCCAAAACTAATCCTCGGGGATACCTTGGCCGAGGCATCTAACCGAGTCCGCCAAGGGTGTTAAAATATTCACACGTGAAACACATTTTTATTTTTAAAACCAGCCGTTCCTTGGCGTTGGCCGAGTTACACATTCACGTGGGGGTTCGACGTGAAGTGAGCTCTAATACTACCCCGGGAGTTACCCTCCTCGCCTCTACAACCGGAGTAACTATATAACTGGGTTTACCGTGCCCCTCTAATAGGCAGTCCACGGAAACCCGTCACTGCAGTGACTAACCCACCAATTTTAATAAAATTTCGACAGTATAACGTGGCTTTTATTTATTTATCCAGCCTGCATAGTAAAACCAACTTACATAAATTTCCCAAATGCACTCACAAAATATAGCCACATATACTCATTTCTCATAAGCCATTCCTAGGAAAATATATATTTTTCAAGTCAATTTGCAGCCTCCAATTACTCAATTTCATAATCAATACAATATATTTTTATTTGTCACATTTATTCCTAAAACATCAAAAATCCCGTTTTAATCTCGTTCTCATTTCATAAAATACATAAAGGGCATTTAAAATAAACTCTAGATAATTTACAATAATAATAAGTTTACTCACCGTTTGTACAAACTAAAAGCTTTCTAAGCGCCCCGATCACTACTCGTCGGGTACGACTTCTTTGCCTTTTCCGGAAGGCTCTCCTCCTAGACACATTACAAAAATTTACACAATTCATCACATTGATGCTAAATCACTATATAATTAACTTAAATCCTATACTAATGCATGGTATGAAATGCAATAGCCTAAAACGGCTTAAACGCGGTATTAACCTATTTTTGGCACTTTGCCCGATAAATTGCTAACGCGCTCCATTTTAGCTCTAAATCATCCCATTCTCTCTCCAACATTTCTAACCATTAAATATCAGCCAATAACCTTCTAAAAACAACAAAATCAGCTCACTCCCTTCCTTGGAAAATTCGGCCAAAAATGGGACATTAACTCGGTTAATTTTCTACTTTGTTTTTCTATCACGTTTAATCGTTTTTCATCATTTTCTCTTCATTTCCCTTAGAATAAAATCAATTCATCATCATTGTACAGCATTGAGCATCCAGCCAAGAGTGGGTATTGTGAAAATTTAATGATTTCTTGCCCAATTTAATTTCTAAACACATTTAACTAACTAAAACTATCAATTTAACTAAAAATCAAAACCTAAAAATTTCAATTTCTCTCCCCTAGAATTTCGTCCAGCCCTTGATATCACTTTTTGATCTCTCTCCTCAAGCATGCTAAATGGAAATAAAGGCATAGGAAAGGTAGAAATCAAGCTAAAATCGAAAAATCTTACCGTTAGACGCGTAAACGGTCGAAAACCGCGAATTTCCCTTTGAATTTTCTTGTTTCTCTTTGGTTTTTCTTTTTTTCTTCCTTTCCTCTCTATTTCCTCTCTTGTTCTTCCTT
Source organism: Theobroma cacao (assembly GCF_000208745.1). Lineage (NCBI taxonomy): Eukaryota > Viridiplantae > Streptophyta > Magnoliopsida > Malvales > Malvaceae > Theobroma > Theobroma cacao. The sequence continues at coordinate 2,293,764 of NC_030852.1, forward strand.
ATGGCCGGCCAGCACTTAAAATTTGGGTTTAAATGGGCTGACTTTTCATTAAAATAATATTATATCATTAAAAAATGCCACATGTCACTTTCCCATTGGCCCATTTTTAAAATTTCATCCATTTGTTTCCAAATTTTCACCATACACTTGTCTCATATATTCATAGCTTAGATAAAATTCTCAGACTCATCCAAAGTCTCGGTGGAGTAATTTTTGAAATTTACACTTTTGCCCCCGTAAAAGTCAAAAATTACATTTTTGCCCCAAAAATTGAAAAATTGCCCATAGACATATTTTTCATCCCTTATACTCATACCATTCTCCAATTTGTCAAATTTGATCTAAATTCTCTCAAAATCTCAAATTTTGTCCGTGGGTGGCAAAATTACGATTTTGCCCCTACACTCCAAAAATCACCAGAATTAAACTTTTTCACTTCCTATCATTAAATTATACTCCAAATAGTTAATCTTGGTCAAAAATTTCACTCCATGATCAAATTATTATCTTAGGTGGCAAAATGACGATTTTGCCCTTGAATATCAAAATTTCTAATTTTACCCCAAATGAACCCTCGAACTCCGAACAATCATTTTTAGTCATTCCTGGACTATAAAATATTAAATTTCATCCTACAATTCCTATTTGAACTAGTTCGAGGTTAAATCAATTTAAGTGTACCGTTAGGTACAATATCAGGTTTCGTCTATTCTTAGGTGCTTTTCTAGCGTAATAACATGCTACTCAATGCATGTATGTCATGACATGTATTTATAGGGTCGGGTTTTACAATTTTACCCTCCCTTAAAATAAAATTTTGACCTCAAAATTTCACTTACCAGATTCGACAAATAGATGCGGGTATTGGTTCCTCATCTGATGCTCTACTTCCCATGTCATTTCCTCCATTCGAGCACTTTTCCACAACACTTTGACCATTGAAATACTCTTGTTTCTCAGTACTCGATCCTTTCGATCCAAGATACTCACAGGTTGTACCTCGAACTTCAAATCGTCATGCAACTCGATCGGAGGTGCTTCGAGGACGTGAGAGGGATCTGGTACATATTTCTTAAGCATGGAGACATGGAAAACGTTGTGGATCCGATCTAACTCCGGAGGTAATTCTAACCGATAAGCCACTGGTCCAATCCTTTCAATGATTCGGAATGGTCCAATATATCTCGGGTTGAGCTTTCCCCTCTTCGCAAATCGAATCACACCTTTCATTATCCAATAAAACACCATAATTTATCATGATAGTATAATCAATAAGATTTAATACTTCAAAGTATTCAAATTATTACCTTTCCAAGGAGAAACCTTAAGAAAAACTTTATCATCGATCTCAAACTCCAAGTCTTTTCTCCGTTTATCTGCATAGCTCTTCTGCCTATCCTGGGCTACCTTTAGCCTCTCTCGTATAACCTTGATCTTGTCATTAGTTAGCTCGATCAATTCCACACTCACTAACTTCCTTTCACCTACTTCATCCCAACAGAGTGGAGTACGACATTTTCTTCCATATAAAGCTTCGTACGGTGCCATACCAATGCTAGACTGAAAGCTATTGTTGTAAGCAAATTCCACCAATGGCAAATGTCTGTCCCAACTCCCAATAAAGTCAATGACACAAGCCCGTAACATATCCTCCAAGGTCTGGATAGTCCTCTCTGACTGACCATCCGTCTGTGGGTGAAAAGCAGTGCTAAATTTCAATTTGGTTCCGAGAGCTTCTTGAAATTTTGGCCAGAATCGAGAAGTGAATCGAGGATCTCGGTCTGACACTATAGAAACGGGAACTCCATGTAGCCTCACAATCTCATCTATATAGAGCTGAGCCAGCTTCTCAATAGAGTATGTACTATGGACAGCTAAAAAGTGAGCGGACTTAGTCAACCGATCTACGATCACCCAGATCGCATCCTTTCCCCTCTGTGTCCGCGGCAATCCCAAAACAAAATCCATAGTTACATGCTCCCATTTCCACTCGGGAACAGGTAAAGACTGAAGTGTACCTGCTGGCCTCTGATGCTCCGCCTTAACTTGCTGACATACGAGACACTTTGCTACGAATTCTGCTACGTCTCGCTTCATACCCGGCCACCAATAATTCTCCCTGATAGTCCTATACATCTTGGTGCTTCCGGGATGTAATGCATAGGCAGATGAATGGGCTTCTTCCATGATCGCCTGTCTCAACTGGTTTCCCTCAGGAACACAAACTCGATCTTTAAACATCAAGACGTTATCCTCTCCAAATCTGAACTCACTAACTCCCCCATCGGTCAGTTTTTGAATTTCTTTTCTTAACTCATCATCAGACCTCTGAATGTCCTTGATCTGATTAAGTAACGAAGGTCGCACAATGAAGTTTGCCAATAAGGATCCATCCTCACCATTTCTCAACTGGACCCCAAGAGATTTCATCTCTATTAATGCTGAAAAATAACAACTCTGAAGTGCTGCTAAAGACGATGAAGACTTACGACTTAAGGCATTAGCTACAACGTTCGCCTTTCCCGGATGATAGTCTATCACCAAGTCATAATCTTTTATCAACTCCAACCATCGCCTTTGCCTCAAATTAAGCTCATTTTGGGTGAACAAATATTTTAAACTCTTGTGATCCGTAAATATCCGACAATGCTCACCATACAAGTAATGCCTCCAGATTTTTAAAGCAAACACCACTGCTGCTAACTCTAAATCATGGGTAGGGTAATTTGCTTCATGCCTCTTTAGCTGTCTAGAAGCATAAGCCACAACTTTTTCATCCTGCATCAATACGCACCCCAACCCCAACTTTGAGGCATCACTATATACTATAAATCCCTTACCATTAACATGAAGTGTTAAAACGGGAGCGGAGGTTAACCGGTTCTTTAGCTCCTAAAATCGATTCTCACAAACATCATCCCACACAAACTTAACTCCCTTAAGAGTTAGACGGGTCAAAGGAGATGCTATTAAGGAAAACCCCTGAACAAACCTCCGATAATAACTAGCTAATCCGAGGAAACTACGAATCTCAGTCACTGTCTTAGGTTGCTCCCATTGTAAAATTGCCTCTACTTTCTTAGGATCAACATATATTCCAGTTTTCGATACTGTGTGTCCCAAGAATACCACTTCCTGTAACCAAAACTCACACTTCGAAAACTTTGCATACAACTGTCTTTCCCGCAAAGTTTGTAATACTATACGCAAGTGGGTAGCGTGCTCATCATTATCTCTCGAGTAAATCAGTATGTCATCAATGAACACAATAACAAACTTGTCCAAGTATGGGTGGAACACCCTGTTCATGAGATCCATGAAAGCTACCGGTGCGTTAGTTAACCCGAAAGGCATGACCAAGAACTCATAATGACCGTACCGAGTTCTGAACGCTGTCTTGGGTACATCCTGTTCTTTAATCCTCAACTGATGATACCCAAACCTTAGGTCAACCTTGAAAAACACTGTAGCTCCCTGTAATTGATCGAAAAGATCATCAATCCTCGGTAACGGATACTTGTTCTTAATAGTCATTCTGTTAAGCTGTCAGTAATCGATACATAACCGAAGTGTACCGTCTTTCATTTTCACAAATAAAATCGGTGCTCCCCACGGAGATATACTAGGGCGTATAAAACCCTTGTCCACCAACTCTTGCAATTGTACTTTTAACTCCTTTAACTCTGCCGGAGCCATTCTATATGGAGGGATAGAAATAGGTGCGGTACTCGGAAGTAAATCAATAGGGAACTCAAGCTCTCGATCATGAGGCAGTCCCGGTAAATCATCAGGAAATACATCAGGAAACTCACTTACTATCGGGACATTTTCTAACTTAGGTTCCCCCTTTGAAGTATCAATTACGTATGCCAAATAAGCCGGATACCCTTTCTACACTAATTTCGAAGCTTTGATGGCCGAGATTACACAAGACGGTAATACTCGACGTTTCCCTACAAACACAATCTCTGCTCCCTTCGAATTTCGAAGAACAACTTCCTTTCGAAAATAATCCACGTTCGCCCGATGTGCAGTTAACCAGTCCATACCCAATATTAGATCAAAATCCAGGATCTCTAGAGGAATTAAATCACCCCTAAATTCTTCCTCGCCTACCCTTACCCCACAATCTCTATAATAACTGTTTCTAACTAGCTTTTCTCCTAAAGGGGTGTGAATTACAATTTCTTCCTCTAATGGTGACAGGTTTCTATCAGCAATTGATGCAAATGTGGTGCTCACATAAGACCTATCTGAGCCAGAATCTATCAAAACATAAACATCTTTATCAAATAAAGACATAGTACCTGTCACTGCTCCTGGTCGAACCCGTGCCTCATCTTCCGTCACAGCGAAAACTCTTGTCGAGGTACGAGTCTGTGGTCTCGAAGGTGGATGTGCCGGGGTATTACTCTCCACACCGGACCGTATGGCTACTCCCTGTCTCGGTGGCAACCCAGAAGAATCTCTCCTCTGCATATCAGTGTGAGTTGGTGAAGATGATGCAACTACCGTGGCTCGTCCTAACCGTGGGCAATTACTCCTAATATGACCCGTCTGTCCACATTGGAAACATCTTGTTGGCCCTCTACATAGCCCACTATGATAATTCTCACAATTTTTGCATCGATCAGAACCTCCGAAACTCTTCCCAGAACCAGTCATAGCAGATCTGCTAAACCTCGAAGGTCTCTATTGTGATGGTGGAAATGGAGGTCGAGGAGATGTCACGGAAACAGAAGTAGTACTCCCTGAAATCGTTGAGTCCTTGTCTCTTTTTACTGGCTGACTAGAAGACATACCAGGATTCTTCCTTTTTGCAAATTCAGTCCGAATCCTCTTATTCTCAGTCGCGAGCTTCTCAGCCCGTAAAGCCATCTGTACCACCTCCTTATGCGGCTCCCTACCAGTCACTGTCATCCGCTCTCTAATCTCATTACGGAGCCCTTCCTCGAAATAACTGGCCTGATCCTGCTCAGATTTCACCAGATCCGGCACATATAACATCAACTCGTTAAAACGAGTCTCGTACTCCTCTACAGTTAGATTCCCCTGTTTCAAACTCAAAAATTCTCTCTTCTTTTCTTTTTGATGAAAATAAGTGAAATACTGACCATCGAACTCCCTGAGAAAATCGGACCATGTCTGAGGAGTAGTGGAGCGGGACTTCACTGAATTCCACCAAGTACGAGCCCTCTTCTCTAATAATCTCGTAGCCACCATCAGTTTCATGTCGTCGTCTAATCTCATATCAGAGAGAGTCTCTAAAACCTGATTAATCCAGTCTTTTGCCACAGTGGCATCCAACTCACCCATGAAAGACACACAACCGAGCTGTCTAGCCTCCTTTAGCTTCTTGGAAATGGATACATCTTGTACCGGTGGTGGAACTAAAGGAGTAACTGGTGGTACTATAGTGAAACTTGACCAGTCGAAGCTCCACTAGCCATTGCGGTAAAGAAAGCTGCCAATGCCTGTACTGCCTCAGTAGGCATGGTGGGAATACCCGTAGGTGACGGAGGAGGTGGAGGATGTGGAGGACTACCGGCCTGCTCAGCAGTAGGTGCTGCCCGAATGGTAGACGCAACCGATTCTTCCCCTACTGCATCTAGTTGACGACGTTGGGAACGACCTTTTCCCCTCCCAACCGATCTAGTGAGAGGTGGGCGTCTGCGTCGAGGAGGCAAAATAATCTATAAGAGAAAACAAGCAAGCTTAAGGAACCTTAGGCTCTATATGAAAATGCATGCATTCTATTCAACCTAACTTAACTTAATCCGGGGCCACATTGATATTGTAATTTTTTTAAAACCACTTTAAAACCAAAAACTCTTATCTTTAAAACCAAAAGCTCTGATACCAATAGAATTGTCATGACCCGGAACCTCCCTCAGGCCCATGACAATCGCCGCGACGTCCCGATTGACACTCATTATCCGGAATGCCAACCGGAATCCCACAAGACTTACATATCAGTTTCTTTCCTTTCCTGTGAGCAATCATTGTTAAATATCGAGTTTTTAGAGAATATATACTATTTTAGATAAAAAATAATCAAAATAAAATTTTCGCCACACAGGGGTATTTTGGTCATTTTTTTCTCAAAAATTTCAAAACTGGCTAAAACGTAATATACAAGTACAAAACACATAATTCATATTCAAAATGAGTTTAAAAGTCTAAAATCTTCATTTAAAACGAAATTACGGTTATTTGAATATAATAAGAAAATAAAAGAAATATTAAGGGAAATATTCTATTTTCTTATAAAACAATATTTATAGAGTTATACGTGAATAATTTTTATAGCGTAAAAGCTAAATAAATTTATACATACTGAAATACAGTAAGCCAAAATATTTAATTTAATTTACAATAACAAGAGGGCCCCCGAATAAACAAAAGTAAAGAGGACTGTGAACCTACGGTTTGGAAAATGCAGATCCAATGGTAGTCCTCGATGAGATCAGCTATCTACAGTCTATACTGAACCTGAAATGGGTGGAAAGGAGTTGGGTGAGATTTTGCAATCCCAATGAGTAAACAGACATTATCATAAATATCTAAAGGCGAGTAAAATGGAGGCAAGTTTAAACAACAAATTTCAACCCATTTCATAATGTTTTCAATTTATTTCTTAAACCATAAAATATTTGTAATTTACCAAAACAGTTGTTAAGGCTTATGTCTTTTATTAAAACAAGGCTCAAGCCAAAACTAATCCTCGGGGATACCTTGGCCGAGGCATCTAACCGAGTCCGCCAAGGGTGTTAAAATATTCACACGTGAAACACATTTTTATTTTTAAAACCAGCCGTTCCTTGGCGTTGGCCGAGTTACACATTCACGTGGGGGTTCGACGTGAAGTGAGCTCTAATACTACCCCAGGAGTTACCCTCCTCGCCTCTACAACCGGAGTAACTATATAACTGGGTTTACCGTGCCCCTCTAATAGGCAGTCCACGGAAACCCGTCACTGCAGTGACTAACCCACCAATTTTAATAAAATTTCGACAGTATAACGTGGCTTTTATTTATTTATCCAGCCTGCATAGTAAAACAACTTACATAAATTTCCCAATGCATTCACAAAATATAGCCACATATACTCATTTCTCATAAGCCATTCCTAGGAAAATATATATTTTTCAAGTCAATTTGTAGCCTCCAATTACTCAATTTCATAATCAATACAATATATTTTTATTTGTCACATTTATTCCTAAAACATCAAAAATCCCGTTTTAATCTCGTTCTCATTTCATAAAATACATAAAGGGCATTTAAAATAAACTCTAGATAATTTACAATAATAATAAGTTTACTCACCGTTTGTACAAACTAAAAGCTTTCTAAGCGCCCCGATCACTACTCGTCGGGTACGACTTCTTTGCCTTTTCCGGAAGGCTCTCCTCCTAGACACATTACAAAAATTTACACAATTCATCACATTGATGCTAAATCACTATATAATTAACTTAAATCCTATACTAATGCATGGTATGAAATGCAATAGCCTAAAACGGCTTAAACGCGGTATTAACCTATTTTTGGCACTTTGCCCGATAAATTGCTAACGCGCTCCATTTTAGCTCTAAATCATCCCATTCTCTCTCCAACATTTCTAACCATTAAATATCAGCCAATAACCTTCTAAAAACAACAAAATCAGCTCACTCCCTTCCTTGGAAAATTCGGCCAAAAATGGGACATTAACTCGGTTAATTTTCTACTTTGTTTTTCTATCACGTTTAATCGTTTTTCATCATTTTCTCTTCATTTCCCTTAGAATAAAATCAATTCATCATCATTGTACAGCATTGAGCATCCAGCCAAGAGTGGGTATTGTGAAAATTTAATGATTTCTTGCCCAATTTAATTTCTAAACACATTTAACTAACTAAAACTATCAATTTAACTAAAAATCAAAACCTAAAAATTTCAATTTCTCTCCCCTAGAATTTCGTCCAGCCCTTGATATCACTTTTTGATCTCTCTCCTCAAGCATGCTAAATGGAAATAAAGGCATAGGAAAGGTAGAAATCAAGCTAAAATCGAAAAATCTTACCGTTAGACGCGTAAACGGTCGAAAACCGCGAATTTCCCTTTGAATTTTCTTGTTTCTCTTTGGTTTTTCTTTTTTTCTTCCTTTCCTCTCTATTTCCTCTCTTGTTCTTCCTTATGGCCGGCCAGCACTTAAAATGGGGTTTAAATGGGCTGACTTTTTATTAAAATAATATTATTTCATTAAAAAAATGACACGTGTCACTTTCCCATTGGCCCATTTTTAAAATTTCATCCATTTGTTTCCGAATTTTCACCATACACTTGTCTCAAATATCCATAGCTTAGATAAAATTCTCAGACTTATCCAAAGTCTCGGTGGAGTAATTTTTGAAATTTACACTTTTACCCTCGTAAAAGTGAAAAATTACATTTTTGCCCAAAAAACTGAAAAATTGCCCATAGACATATTTTTCATCCCTTATACTCATACCATTCTCCAATTTGTCAAATTTGATCTAAATTCTCTCAAAATCTCAAATTTTGTCCGTGGGTGGCAAAATTAAGATTTTGCCCCTACACTCCAGAAATCACCAGAATTAAACTTTTTCATTTTCTATCATTAAATTATACTCCAAATAGTTAATCTTGGTAAAAAATTTCACTCCATGATGAAATTATTATCTTAGGTGGTAAAATGACGATTTTGCCCTTGAATATCAAAATTTCCAATTTTACCCGAAATTAACCCTCGAAATCTGAACAATCATTTTTTAGTCATTTCTTGACTATAAAATATTAAATTTCATCCTACAATTCCTATTTGAACTAGTTTGAGGTTAAATCAACTCAAGTGTACCATTAGGTACAATACCGAGTTTCGTCTATTCTTAGGTGCTTTTCCTAGCATAATAACATAATACTCAGTGCATGTATGTCATGACATGTGTTTATAGGGTCAGGTTTTACACGCACTTTGGTTGGATTTGTAGTATTAATTTTTGTTATGGTTGTGTATTTGATTTCATTTGATTTTGTTGCCAGTTGGTGGGGCAACAACTGCATGTTAATAATTTAGACATTGAATGGCTCTTTCTCATACTTGCATGTTTGTTTGTTATTATGTTGTAATCTATTTATAATATAACTTGAAATATTTGAGTTATAAATATTACCTTTGTTTGTGAAGCAGAGTCATTGGTGTGTTAAGATCTTATATAAATTTTAGTGGCTGAGTAAGAGGCTAGGTAAAGGGTAACAAAATAAACAATTCATTTTGAGAAAAATATTGATTGAAATGAATGAATTCAATTGTTGGTTTGTGTTTTATAATTACTCATATATTTTTTGACTCTCATTACAACCACAATGATGATTGGATTGATTATATCATCAAATAGGTAATTTTGATTTATTGTTTCAGCTTTATCTACGTAGAGAATAACTTTTAATGTGTTTCCACTATGAATTGAATTAAGCATTCTAAGATGTAATGTAATTATGAGTTGTTTTGCAAGTAAATCAGATGTAGGGTTTTTTTTTTATACTTGAGGTCTTCAATATAAAGATTTTGTTTCTTGACTTCATTTGTTCGATTTTACAGGCGCACCTTCTCTATGGTTTTCATCAATCTAAGGGCTCCAATAAAGTCTTGTAATAATAAATTTATATAAGAAAACAATATCAATAATTAAATAGGTTGTAAAATTGGAAATAAGAATGAGTATTATAGGAATACAAGTCATTTATCAGAACTTTGTCGTTACGGATTCAACTATTGATTTGATCGATGGATACGAAATTAAAGAAGCATGTTCGATAGGGATTCCAATCTTCCTAAATTAGATAGATGACAGTACTTTAAGGGCTCGAATAAAGTCTTGTAATAATAAAAGTATATAAGAAAACAATATTAGTGATTATATAGGTTGTAAAATTGGAAATAAGAATGAGTATTATAGGAATATAGGTTACCTATTAGAACTGTGTCGTTACGGATTCAAATATTGATTTGATCGATGGACGTAAAATTAAAGAATTATGCTGGATAGGGATTCAAATCTTCTTAGATTGGGTAGATGATAGTACTTTTTGTAAACATGCTTATAGAATTAAGGGAATAGGGTTGAAGGAGGTTTTCTTGTCATTTATTTGAAATCTTTTAATCTGATAAATACATCCTTTTTTTAGTTGAGGTTGAAAGTGCAGTGCATTTGAACTACGAATCATGAAATGCATTATATTTTTCTTTTCATTCTTAGCAATAACATTTAGAACGTAAATGATGAGCAAATAATAAAAATATTCTTGAAATTGACTATAAGAGATATAAGATGAAGAGTTTAAATATATAACAGAAATACTCTTGATTGTTAACTGTAAATTAAACTAAAATGTAAAGATTGAAACTAAATACTCATGCAAATTTCATTTAAAACTAAATGGCTTCATGTGTTATGCATTTTGTAAACATTGAGTGATAAATTGATAGAAATGTTTAATGGCCTATTTTTAACATACAGTTGATTTTTGTGATGCATAAAATGGATTTACCTCAGTATTAGTAGCAAGAAAGTTGAGGCTCAGCAATGTGTTTGGTTAGAAGAGTCTATGGACGGCCATATACACACTATCCTCACCTTGATTGATGTTCTTTGTTGAAATGGGCACAAGTCTCGAAGAAATTATTTTGGCTTTGTTATGCTACATTGAGAATTAATGAGATACGAATTGTGATTAATATAGGAATTACAGGAGCTTTAGCAATATCTGGTGTGCAAGGCTAACATGTGATAATTGTTTAATAAAAAAGGAAAAAAAGTAGAGTGTGATTGTATATAATCTATGAAACAAAGATGATAATAAATTTTAGAATCAATATTAACATAGGGTTGCACATAAACTTCTTGACAAACTTGAAAGCAAATTATCAAATATTTCTCGACAAAACTATATTTTTTTGTTTTAGTGACAAGTAAGCCAATCTCATCTGTTGCTAAAATACACAATCCCTTTTGAGACGTCACTTTCGAGAAAGCTACGTATAATTGGTCGTGTGTGAAAATAGGCTTAGGAAGGTATATGTCAATTTTTTGAGTGTTTGCCCTTAGCTTTTGTTGATAGTCATATCATAAGATAACTTAATTGGAAATTGTTTTCTAGTGAAGAAAAATGGCCATTTGTGATGTTTTGCTGTTAGAAGTATCTTTGGTATGAAATGTTTGTTATTTGTTCCACTTAAAGAAATAATTTGTCCTTTAATAATATTAAAGGCTAATTCTGTGATTATGAGTCTTGTTCAATTACATTGTCCACAATTTTGGTTTATATTTCCAAGTAACATAATAACAACATCGATTTTCAAATGTTTTTGATTTATATTTCTAATTTAGGTATAATAGTTGATGATCTGATACCTGATCGAGTGATTGGGTTATTGAGTCACTGCTAAAGTATGTTTTTGGGGTTCTTGGAATTAAATTTGATGCACATGTGTTTATCACATCAACTATTTTGTTTGGCTTAAAGTAATATGAGTCTGCATAGTATTTTTCAAAATCATTGTAAACGACATAAACAATGTCTTTGATAGGATTGTTTATGATAGGTACTAATAAATCATTTGGTAATGATATGCAATGATATTCATCGTCATCATATTCTATTATTGATGAGTGAAGATTTCCATCACCTACATCTAATAACTACTATGCAAATGTTTCAATTTCTTTTTTTTTTTATTCTTTAGTTAAGTTAGACCTCAATAATCTCATGTTAGTTTTCAACCTAAAAACCTTACACTTAGACCATAAAATTAACTAATTTATAAGAGCATTGATAATATTTATTTTGTGGCCAGATTCTACAACATGTAAAATTTGCCTGAAGTCTCCCCCTTACAAAATGGTTTTTCCTATAAAGGGTTTGTCAATTGTTTCATCACAATCTTGGTTGAAAATGTCTCTTAAAGTCTTGTCTATAGCTTCAAAGCAGTATCTATGGATCATAGGTACCTCATCCTATACTGTCAAACTACAAGCTTGAATTAGCCTAGCTAGCTATGTTCCTTTTTTAATTTGACAAGTTGAACATTCATTAATATCAAGAGGTATTTTGAACTTAGAGTGGGCAGTTCGACCTCCAAGTAATAACAAAGAAGCTATGCTAAAAGAGGCAACAACTAACACTATTTTTCTTATTGATCTAACGCTTGATATGATTACATTTCATAAGTAAGTTTTTCCTATACCTCCATGTCTATACACAAATATCATTTGTCATTCATTATTATCTATTGATTGTTTAACAAACTGATAGATTTGTTGTTAGGATTGTCAACGGTTAAGATACTCGTTAATTTTGAGGTACCCGAACCCTAACCCTATAAAAAATCAAGAACTTGAACCCTATTAACTAGTTGAATATTTTTAAAAATTACAAACCTAGCCCTAACCCTAATATATCCCTACTACCCTATAACTAGTCTAACTTGTTTATAAACCCGATTATGTAAAAAAATTATTAAAATACTCTTCATAGGTATCTAATTATCCGAACCCGTATCCATATACAACAATATTTCTCTTACATATTTCATATAATTAACTACTAATTAAATTAATAAAAACACACAAATAATAAAATTTAAATTTAAATAATCAAAACGAAGATCTCAAACATAAACTTAAATAACTAAAAATAAATGCTGAAATTTTTGTCGATTTTCATGTAAGAATCTACTGGTCAAAGGATCCTAGATACTGATTTTTTTTTAATGCCTACCAAGGTGCTGTGCAATCTTCCAAGTAACAAGTGCTTGGCAATTGCAGAACAACTTCCACTGACTTTTCTCCTATTAATATTCTAAACAACTCAACAAGAATTCAAGCCACAGAAAACATTATAAACGAAATGAACTTGCAAGATTACATCTAAAGCTTTATAAGAAATGATCTCCATGAAAAGACAGGAAGTTCAAAACTCACGCACCAAACCAGCAGAGATGATAAGCAATGAAGACGATATTCTCATTAATGGGAGCTCAAAATTTTCTTCTGTCTTCTTCTTGAGGGTGCCGCCTTCTTTAAACAAGCTTAAATATCACTTCTTTTCACTAAATGAAAACCCAATTTGTGATCCAATCAGATCTCTCACTTTCGCTGATGACTCTGCAAGCATCAATATTTTACAATCTTGCAATGACTTATTGTTGTGTTGCAGCAACCGCCGGCCTGGAGAATATGATCGGAACTATTACATTTACAATCCCACAACCAGCAAATACACTATCCTTCCTTAGCCTGGCAACAGAATTCCAAACACTTGTTGAAAGAATGATATGAAATTGGTTGAAACAGGTCAAAGCAGTTGGGGGCTGAGAAGGAAGCAACGGCTAGTTGAAGGAGTTTTAAGTAAAAAGTCAAACCATCATCGTTTCACAATCATTAAACCAAGAATTGTGAAATGCATGAGTCAAGAGTCTTTTATGTTAATGTTTCTTTTCTTAGTTTCTATATGACTTAAGTCTTTGTCATTTAGTTTCTTGGTTCTAAACAACTTGTAAACTTGTTGTTTTGGTTCAGCATCTATATTTTTGTTGTGACCGTTGTCTGGAATGTTGAGCTTTTTCGATTTCAACAATGTCAGCTGAGTTTGTTATGTGTAGATCTTGAGGCTACATCTAAGCTGAAGGTAGTCTTTTGAATTTCAAATGTTTGTATAAATATTCAGTTGAAAATGAATAAATTGTCTCTTACAGTTCAAATACTAAAAACCTATTTTCTTCATTATCTATTTTTCTGGTTATTTTACTTTGATAATCCTCCGATTCTCTATATGGTATCAGAGCTCTTAATCTTGAGGGACCTGTGATTTAGCTATTGGTTGTTGTAATTGTTTCTTTCAAACATCAAGATGGCTATTGCAGGCTTCAGTGCTACAACTCCATCGATTTTCTTTGGAATTAACTATCCTTTTTGGATAGTCAAAATGAAATCGTATCTCAAGGCTTTTAATCTCTAGGATGTGGTTGAGACGGGTGAGATTTCAGTACAACGACATGTTAATCCGACCTTAGCTTAGATCAAGTAGCACAGTGAAGAGGTTGCTAAGAGATATAAGGCTTTGATCTGCCTTCAATTAGCAGTTTCAGAGACAATCTTTGCGAAAATTATGAATTATGAAGATCTTAAGCAAGTGTGGGATAGCCTAAAGGAGGAATATCAAGGCAGTGATAAAACCAAAGCCATGTGTGTGTTGAATATTTTCAGACAATTTGAGTTAATGAAGATGAAAGAGGATGAAAACATTCAAGAGATATTGATAAGCTGATTAATCTTGTGAATTAGCTCAAGCAGTTGGGAGAAGAGGTTAGTGATAAAAAAGTGGTGAATAAGATTTTTATGAGTATTCCAAAGAGATTTGAAGCTAAAATATCATCTCTAGAAGATTCCAAGGATCTAACTAAGATCATTGTCAATGAACTGTTGAGTGCTTTACTTGCTCTAGAGCAGAGAAAAGCATTTTGGAGTAATGAAACCCTTAAAAATGCTTTGATTGCAAAAACCAAAGGCTGAAGGGTGAAAGATGAGAGTGCAAAGAAGCTCAAAGGAAAAGGGAACAATTCTGGTGAAGAAAAGCAGGGAATGAAGCAGGAGAAGTTTTCTCCTTGTCCTCACTGTAAAAAGACTAATCACACTCATAAATACTGCTGATTTAGGCCTAATGTGAAGTGCAGACTATGTGACCAGTTTTGGTCATGTTCAAAAGGTCTGTAAAGTCAAGAAAGGCAATGAAAAAAAAGCAGCAGTGGCTGAGCAGACTAAGGAAGCTGATGAAGTAGTATTCATGGCTAACTTAAAAGTTGAGTCAACAGAGAAAAGTGTGTGGTTACTAGACAGTGGATGCTCACAACATCTTATTGGTAATAAGGAACTAGTTTTAGAGATTGATCAAAGTTTTCCAACTCAGATCAAGATAAGGAATGGAGCACTCTTGAAAATACTTAGGAGAGGAATTGCGGCTGTTGAAACACTCTCAGGTATGAGATACATCAACGATGTTTATTTAGTTCCTGAATCATATCAAAATTTACTTAGTGTTGGCCAGTTAGCAAATAAACACTATGCTTTGTTTTTCAAAGATGAGTTATGCACTGTGTTTGATCCATTTGGTGATGAATTGTTGACTGTTAAAATGAAAAATAATTGTTATCCTCTAAACCTGATGAATGTTGAGCATGTTGCTTTGGTAAGTGAGGATAATGTTGCTGAATTGTGGCATAGAAGGTTAGGCCATATTAACTATAAGTCACTCATGAGGATGGTTGATAACAAACTACTTGAAGGCTTATCTGATGTTAGCAAAGTAGAGAAGCTATGTTAGAGTTGTCAGCTTGAAAAGCAGAGCAGAGGATCTTATCCCAAGCATAGAAGCTAGTTGGCAAAACAAAAACTTGAGCTGGTACATACAGATTTATGTGGTCCTATGAGAACACCTTCACTAAGTCATAATAGATACTATATAGTGTTTATAGATGATCTGACTAAGTTCAGTTGTGTTTATTTTCTGAAAATGAAGTCAAAAACACTGAGTAAATTTCTACGATTTAAGGCTCAAGCAAAAAAATTTTCTGAGAAGAGAATTAAGATACTTAAAATTGACAATGGTTCTGAGTATACAACTCTTGAGTTTGAAAATTTACTAGCTAAGCTCGGGGTGAAGCATCAGCTAACTGTAGCTTATAATCATCATCAGAATGGAGTTTTAGAGAGAAAGAATAGAACCCTGATGGAAATGGCTAGATGTTTGATGTTTTAGAAAGATATGCCTAAAGTTTTTTGGGCGGAAGCTGTGAATACAGCAAATTATATTTTGAATCTGACTTACTCAAGGGTACTACCTAATATAACAGCATATGAACTGTGGTATGAACAGAAGCCTAATGTTTCACATATTAGGGTTTTTGGTTCTGTATGCTATGCCAAAGTACCAAATCAAAAGAGGTCAAAGGTTGATTCTAGGTCTGCTCTAGCTATTTTGATTGGTTACAGTGATTTGTTGAAAGGTTATAGGCTTTATGATGTGAAGTCAGAAAAGATTTTTATCAACAAAGATGTGAAGTTTGGTGAAGGGAAAAAGTGGAATTGGGATAGTAAAACTGTGCAAGATTCTAATGTTGTATTTGCTAATGTTGATGAGCAGAAGCAAGGAGGTGATGATGAAACACTTGACCTGGAGGATGAAAGTTTGGCTGCAAGAGGGACTAGATCACTTGCAGACATCTATGAAAGATGCAATTTAGCCTTTACTGATCTTGTTAGCTTTGCAGAAGCTCAATTTGATGAAAACTGGAGAAAAGCTATGGATTCAAAAATGAACATGATTTTGAAGAATGGAACTTGAAAGTTGGTTGACAAACCAAGTGGATAGAATGTAATTGGAGTTAGGTGGGTTTTCAATACCAAGTTAAATCCTGATGGCTCAATTAACAAATATAACACAAGATTAGTAGTAAAAGGGTACGCACAGACCTATGGTACTAATTTCTTTGAAACCTTTGCTCTGGTGGTCAGGCTTGATATAATCAGACTTTTAGTAGCTTTATCAGTTAGGGAAACTTAGAGAATATTTCATTTAGATGTCAAATAAGCCTTTTTAAATGGAATGTTGACGAAAGATATCCACATTTCTCAGCCTGAAGGTTATGAAGTGCAAGGTTCTGAACATAAAGTCTACAAGCTTGTCAAAGCTTTATATAGACTTAAACAGGCTTCTAGAGCCTGATACGAAAGGACAGATGAGTGTTTCAGAAACCATGGGTTCAATAGAAGTTTTACAAAGCCTTCTTTATATGTCAATAGCATTAGTGATTCAGTTCAGTTGATAGTGGCTTTATATATGGATGATCTGTTGATTACAGGTCCAGATGCAGTGTGTTTTCAAGAATTCAAAGCACAGATGATGTTGGTGTTTGAGATTATAGATTTAGGGGAAATGTCTTACTTTTTGAGCATGGAGGTTCTATAAGAACCAGGACAAATTTGTCTGCATCAGTCGAAATATGTTAGAGATTTACTAAAGAAGTTCAATACGGAGGGTTGTAAAGCTGTAAACACTCCATTAACTGTTGGAATTCAGTTAAGAAGGATGATGGTTCAACTAAGGCAAAAAGTTCATTATATAAGAGTATTATTGGTTCTTTGTTGTATTTGTTAGCAACAAGACCAAATATTATGCTTGCTACTTGTTTGGTGTCTAGATTCATGCAAGATCCTTCAGTGATTCACTTTAAAGCTGCAAAACGGATCTTAAGGTATGTGAAAGGCACTTTTGATTTTGGATTGATTCACTTGAAGGATAAGAGTAATGGTCTTCAAAGGTATACTGATAGTGATTGGGCAACGTTTGTGGATGATTCTAAGAGTACAGAAGGTTTTTATTTTTCATTAGGAAGTGCTGTTTTTATTTAGGCTTTAAAGAAGCAAGAAATTATAGCTCAATCCTTTGCTGAGGCTGAGTATATAACAGTTTCAATAGCTGCTAATCAAGCTAAGCGGTTAAGGAAGGTGTTGTTAGATATGGGATTCATTCAAAGGAAGGGAACTGTTATACATGTGGACAATCAGTCAGCTATTGTGATATCAAAGAACCCTGTTCATCATGGTCGTACTAAGCACATTCAAGTAAAGTTTCATTATATTAGAGAGTCTGTTAAGAATCAAGAAATTGAACTTGTTTACTATCAGACTAGTGATCAATTAGCAGATATATTTACTAAAGGTCTTAACGAGAGAAGGTTTGAGTTACTTCGAGCAATGTTAGGAGTTCACCAGATTTTAGATCAAGGAGGTGTGTTGAAAGAATGATATGAAATTGGTTGAAGCAAGTTAAAGCAGCTGGGGGCTGAGAAGGAAGCAATGGCTTGTTGAAGGAGTTTTACGTAGAAAGTCAAAACATCATCATTTCACAATCATTAAATCAAGAATTGTGAAACGCATGAGTCAAGAGTCATTTTATGTTAATGTTTCTTTTCTTAGTTTCTATACAACTTGAGTCTTTGTCGTTTAGTTTCTTGGTTCTAAACGACTTGTAAATTTGTTGTTTTGGTTCAGCATCTATGTTTACCGTTGTTTGGAATGTTGAGCTTCTCTGATTTTAGCAATGTCAGCTGAATTTGTTATGTATAGATCCCGAGGCTACATTTAAGCTAAAGGTAGTCTTTTGAATTTCAAATGTTTGTATAAATACTCAATTGAAAATGAATAAATTGTCTCTTGCAATTCAAATATTAAAAACCCTTTTTCTTCGTTCTTTGTTTTTCTGGTTATTTTTGCTTTGATAATCCTCCTATTCTCTACAGCACTATATTTTGTGTTGTTTTACTTTTGATCCCTCGAGATCGAGCTATTACAAAGTTGTTTTTGTTCGGAGCTCAAGGTCATCTCCTCATCTTTACCGGTTGGAGATATACTCATCTGAAACTCAACTTTGGAGTTTCTCTAGTGAAACTCCCAAGGTTAATTACAGTCGATGGGCCTATTGTTGTGGTGCCATTTATTGGATGAGTTACTCTAGGAATTTCCTTTGTTTTGATGTTGATAAAGAGAGATTTCAAGACCCCTCCCTTCTTCAAAAACCAAAGCGTTTAGAAGAACACGAGAGCGAGCGAGCGAGCGAGAGAGAGAAAGAGATAAAAGAGGGAAAGACTCACTCGCCTGCAAACATAAAAAGAAGAGAAATTATATAACTCGCCTTAGATCTCGAAGGTGCAAGCTTTCAGTTAGCGATGGCACAGCCTTTGGTGAAGAAAGACGACGATCGCGACGATGAAGCGGACTACTCTCCATTTTTGGGGATTGAGAAGGGTGCGGTTCTTCAAGAGGCTAGGGTTTTCAATGACCCTCAGCTTGATCCGCGTAGATGCTCTCAGGTTATCACAAAGCTTCTTTATCTACTGAACCAAGGAGAAACATTCACTAAGGTTGAAGCAACAGAAGTTTTCTTTGCTGGTACAAAGCTCTTTCAATCAAGGGATATAGGCTTGAGCAGAATGGTCTATGTGATTTTATATTCATGAATTATGAGGTGCGTTTTTACTTGTCAAATAAATAAATAAATAAAGAGAGATTTCGAGAAATTCCAATGCCTGAAATTCCTGATGATTGGGGCCAACAGCCCAAGTGCAGATACTTTAGAGAGCTTGGAGGACGCCTGCATCTTATCTTGAGCAATGGCAGCCATAGTACTCGGCAGTTTGATGTTTATGAGATGGAAACTGGTCTTAGTGCTCCTCCTGCTGGCCCGCCATCAACTGTTGATGCTTATGAGAGGCTGCTTTCATCCATTCCTGAGTTTGCAAACTTTGGCAAGCTTTTCAAGTCCTCTGCACCTGTTGAGCTGACAGAAGCAGAAACAGAGTATGCAGTTAATGTTGTCAAACATATTTTTGATGGTCATGTTGTGTTTCAGTACAACTGCACCAATACTATTCCAGAACAATTATTGGAGAATGCCACTGTTATTGTGGATGCTTCAGAGGCTGAGGAATTTGCTGAAGTAGCTACAAAGCCTTTAATATCACTTCCATATGATTCACCTGGACAGACCTTTGTGGCATTTGAGAAGCCAGAGGGGGTCCCTGCCGTTGGAAAGTTTTCAAATATGCTGAGATTCATTGCAAAAGAGGTTGATCCAAGTACTGGTGAGGCTGAGGACGATGGAGTGGAGGAGGAGTACCAACTGGAGGATCTTGAAGTTGTCGCAGCTGATTACATGTTGAAGGTGGGCGTCTCTAATTTCAGGAATGCATGGGAAAGCATGGGTGCAGATTGTGAGCGTGTGGATGAATATGGCCTTGGCCCAAGGGATAGCCTGGCTGAAGCGGTTAATGCTGTCATAAATCTGCTTGGCATGCAACCCTGTGAGGGCATGGAGGTTGTCCCTAGCAATTCAAGGTCAACACACTTGTCTACTATGTGGTGTATACATTGGCAATGTCAAGGTGCTCGTGAGGTTGCAATTTGGCATTGATGGTCCAAAGGATGTAGCAATGAAACTTGCTGTTAGATGTGAGGATGAAGCTGTTAGTGATTCCATTCATGAGATTGTAGCTAGCGGCTACGTTGTTAATTGTTTGTTTTTCCCTACAGGCTTTTATAAATTTTTTTGTGGTTTTATATGAGATCAGAGGCAGATGGCTGCAAAATAGATAAGCTTGTAGAAAGAATTGCATGGCCCTTATTCTCGGTTCACTTGCATTTATCTGGTCATCTGTTAATCTGAAATTAATACTGTGTATCATGCAAGTCAGGCCTATAGGAGGGATTTATTATTTTTCATTTTTTTTTATTTCCAAAATTCTTATGTGGGATTTAAGTATAGGATCCGTCAAGCTATGCTTGATTTTATATTCATGAATTTTGAGGTGCGTTTTTACTTGTCAAATAAATAAATAAAGAGAGATTTCGAGAAATTTCAATGCCTGAAATTCCAATCTTACATGTGATTTGATATGTCAATTACATTGACATGCACAAAAATTACATTGATAACTTAAAATCTCTTATCTATAAAAAAACTATTAAAAACTGAAAGGAAAAACCTAGGTCAATATTAATTATAATTATATAAAATTATAAAATTTTTGTGAGATAGGGAACCTCTTATTGGATGATAACACTACGAATCTATAGACCACAAAAATAATTATGTTAAATTTAACTGTAGCAATCCACTTGCATAATAAAAGAAAGGAAAGACAATCATGATTAAGAAAAAAAAGTAAATCTGCATTGAGAAGAAATTATAATAGTGATGACATTAAGTAATAAGAAACTCTTAGAATTCTAATTTCTAAGAATGATTAGAATTGTAGATAGCTTAAATAATTAAATTAGATTAGAAATTAAATTATTTTAGAACTTTGCTAACATGAATAACATATATCCAATTTTTTTGTGAGTAATATATACTGTATATGCTAACATGATTTCTTTAATGAGTAATGCAGCATATGCTAACATGCAAAAAAAGAAAAACTTAACCAAGTTAAAATGTATTTAATTGAAAATTATTAAATACAATTAGAATTCTTCTTTATAAATTGGATAAATTTTATTAAATTTATAATAATTAAAAATTATTAAAACAAATAATCTAAAAATATAATAAACAAAAACATTAATTTTTGTTAATAAAAAATTTTATTAATATCCGTGCATATATATGTATATATAATAGAGATAAATAGACTATAAATAACAGATATATTTCTTAATGATATATAATTGATACTTTGATTGTGGGTTTGGCCTAGCTTATAAAAAAGGAGAAATAAAATCAAACCAAACCCAATCACATCAAATCCATCCTTTAACTTAGTTTTTTTTTTTATTTAAATTAACCTAAGTGTGAATCCTCTAAAAGTCACAGTCACAAGTAGAAAGGCTAAAGCGGTGTTTGTCCCTCCTTCCACCTGTCTACCTCCTAATCCTTCTTCTTTTCTCCAAGGCAGAAAAAGGAAAGAAAAAAGAAAAAGAAAAAGAAGACAATCTCTGCATCCACAAGTTTTGACCAGCTGTTTTTCCGTCGTGGAACATGCATGCTGCTGTTTGCTCATAAAAAAGGCTCAGCGGGCCCTGTTTAGAGAATAGCCCTGGTTGCATGACGACTTAGTGTCCATTAATTAACAAATGAGTTGGTCTTGACTCTTGATTTCAGCTATGTAGTCATAGGTTTCTTAATCCAATGTGCATATATTAATATATAGACCTTTTTTAATGATAAAAAGTGTAGACTTAAACGTGATTCTGTAATAATTTTTAATTACGAGTCAATCAATATATTTAAATTTTTAACTTTGTCTTATGGTTTTGCTACAAAATAATTTTCAGTGAAAATTTCTTTGAAAATCTATAGAAACATGAAAAAATTAATTTCGACAGAATTTGGTCATAATTCCATAAAAAAGGTTAATCTTTAAGATCTTATATGATAATTTCTTTTCTTGTATTAAATAAACTGAAACATCACATCAATGGCAAGCTAACTACGCTAGTCATAGGGGAACAAAGCTAGGGTTTACGAGTGAAATTTAAACAGGTAAAAAGAAGAAAAAAAAAAAAAGGAGAGAACACTATGCATAAGAGGAGAATGTTTTTTACTTATTAAGCTGATGTAACATCTTTGAGGCTGCCCTAACTTGTTCCGTTGCTTATTTTTCTATGAGTCAATGCTATTCAGAACTCATCATATAGGCATATAGTACTACAAGACTTCCTTTTCCCAATGCTTTTATTTATACTAACCCCAGCCAAAGTGGGGTCAACATGAGGCTACTCTGATTCTGATATACCATCCTTCGAGTGTACCATGTGCTACCTTTTTATTCTTTGCTCTGCATGTGTAAACAGGCCTTTGCTTACTTCGTCTCTTCTTTTGATTCAGCTCTCAAATCCATACAGATAAACCCAAATTTAAAAAAGAGGAAAAGCAAACTAATAAAGCTACCATTGTATCTATCTTCATGTTCCTTGCTTTGCCTCTGGTCTTTTCACTTTCAAAGTTCACTTAGCCTACCATGCTTTACTCTTCTTTCATTTCATGGAATTCCCAAATCTCCAAATTCCGAGTCACCCCACATGCAGTTAACTTTGATTTGTAGGACCCTTCCTCCATATAGTTTCTTTCTTTTCTTAAGAGTATTTACAAAAGCTTGCCCAGGATATTCATTTTGTGCAGTGATGCACATTCATAATCTAGTCATCAAAGCAAAAATATTAGCATATAATGGTGGTGGGTCAGTGTGCAGGGAAAAAAAGTGGTGAGGAATCTCTTTGCAGTTCCCCTTCCAAAATCCTGACTTTGCTCATCTTCTCTTCACACCAATGCAATTGTTCTTCGCTTAGATCACTCATTCTCAACACCCTAGACACCACTTTTAGGTCAATTAGACCCATCAATATCTCCATCTCTTTCTCCACCTTCAGTTTTCTTTTCCTTATGCATTTGTGAGCCCGGCGGAGGTCTTTGAGCTTCATCTTTTTCTGCAATTAAAACAAAAGCAAAGGCAAAATCTGATTGCTACTCATCATTGGGATAAATATATAAAAGCCAAAATGTAAGGGAATTTTAATTTGAACTTACTTTAGCATTAACTTTTTTCATGAGTTGGAGAAGTGTTGGGTCAACTGAACCTCGTCTCTTCCTCCCAAAGAATGCTTTAATGATTTGGTATGGTTTCTCCTTGTCTGCCTTGAGAAAATTCATGAAGGTCTGAATTAAATCTTCCATTATCACCAGAAATGAATCTGCTGAAATTCTTGAGCCAAAACCTTCATCCCTTTGATCATCCTCATAATCTTCATATTAAAAAATGGAATAAAAGAATGTTATAGGTATAAATGTAGATTCATTTTGCTTAAAAAATCAAACAATATTAACAAATCTTCAGTCCTTTATAATCTTTTGCTCTTTCCAGGATAGTTTAAAGAATACCTCGATATTCAGGAACCAGAAGCAACTTTGGTGCCAAAAGCCTCATCCTGGCATACACCTCGGGTCGCCGGCCTTGCTCATAAGGCTCATTTTCGATGTATCTTTGTAAAAGAACTTGGAATTGCTGAAACTGCTGAGCAATGCTGGCAGGACAGTCAAAATCTTTGCGTGCAGCTCTTTTACGTTCGAAGTTCTTGTAATTCCAGTTCAGAGCTTCCCAAGTTAAGCAAATTTGAGCTACATATGCTGCTTCTAGTTCATGATATGGATTGTGTCTGATATCCGATGGCTTCTTGTTCATTGTGGCAAACTTGTGGACTAATCTCTCTGATATTGACCTTGGACAAGCTTGGATGGACCTCAGTGACTCTGAAACAACGTCAAACCAATCAAGAAAGAAGTGCATTGCTGTAGAAATTTACCAAGTTTCAAACAAGTAGTACATCAAAATGCATTGAAGTTTGTTGGAAAAAAAAAATCATATTACCTGTTTCCTGGAGCTTCTGTGCACTAATTCTGTCTAGGAACATCATCTCTTCATCATATTTTTGAAACACTGTGTAGGACTCCCACTTGGGACAACTTCTTCTTGAGGAAGAAGAAAATGGATCATCAGTCCCTGAATCTCTACAGTTTATTGAGCTTCTCCACTCAGAGGAGCTCTTAGAAGTAGAGCCAATAGTGCAAGAGTCGCCATAGATTTCTTCATCATCCTTCTCATGAACTAGTAACTTCTTAGACTCCAATTTTGTTGGTTCAATAACAAAAAACTTGTCATTTCTTGAAAAATCTGTTACCACCCCATGTCTGATTTTTTTATTACGGCAAATTTCTGTTCCAGCATAAACAATATCAGGTCGAGTGACAGCATTAAAACGAAAAGCACAAGATGTCATGATCAGCAGAAACAAATAAAGTACAGCATGTGATACTAAGCATAAATGCACATACCAACACCATCTTTATCATTGTCCACCTGATCACTTTTGTCCTGTTCCGTGAGTATTGGTGAGACGATGGGAGTGGGACCATCTTGATCATTTACATCAGAATTACAAAGTGAATCAGCATCTTTTGTTGGGATCTCTCCATCCAGCAACTCTGTATCACCATTATCATGCTCAGAATCTGAACAAGGTGATGAGTCATGAGCAGAAAACTGTTCAGTAGTATAACTTGTGTTTTCTTGATCTTCACTTGTCAGCTGATGATCAGGGGGGTTATTGGATTCCTCAGCACCATCATTTTGAATCGTTTGAAAGCTGTTGTCTGGCAGGAATAAAAGTGATTCACCCCCATGAATTATGTCTGCCACCAGGTGATCTTTTTCCATGCAGTTCACCCTATAAAACCTGTCAGCATATTCTTCTTCTTCTTCTTCTTGCGCCTCCTCTTCCTCAGAGAACATACTGTAGTCATATCCATTTTGATTTCTGCAAAGGAAAGGAACAACATCAACATCAATGTAAAGCAAGGAAAACAATTTTAAGTTAAGAAAAACAGGAAGAGAATTGCTGCATGATACTAGACCTTTGGATGAGGGGATAACTTCCAATGAAGTAGAAGAGCCTGGCAAGCAAAATGGATGAGAAGTACAGGAAGAGGAGGAGGAGCAGGGAGGAGCTTGAGAGGTTGTAAAACAATCTAACTAGAGCTTGCTCTGAACATGGCATATTTTCTTGCCTTTGGTGCTGCAAAAATGAGCTGCCAGCAACTCCTACTCAAAAGCAAAGTGAAGTCTTGGTTAAAAGAAATGTTTCATATCATATCTTCCAAATTGGACTAAAGTGGTGTCCCACTCCTTCTTTCTTAAAATGTCTAATCTGTCCTGCAATGTCAATTTTACCTCAAATCATTTTCAAATCATCAATTGCAAATAGGGAGGGCAAATTCGTCATCAAATTATTGCCAACCATTTTTTTTTTTGGATAGTTATCAAATTAAGACATCAAGCGAGCATATTTTAATTTTCTTTTTCTTTTTGTTTTTATGGTGTTAGGGAGGGGATAAATCCTAGAAAATTTGGTTAGAACTTAGGTAGGAAGGAACTTCTTGATTAATCTCAATGTATTTATCATTTTATAATATTTAATTATGTACATTATTGTACTATTCATGTTAAAACATTTCAATCAATTCCTTGTTAATTTCGCATGAGAATAACACACTGTCGGCTCGGTTTGGTTAGAAAGATTGGCTTATTCTTAAGTGACCGTTATTATTTTGTTTGATTTGTCTTTGTATTAAAGAATAACCATTCTTAAAAATGGCTATTTCTTAAAAACACAAAATAATTGATACCGAACTCTCTTTCCAAAAAAAAAATTAATATCGAATTCTCCTAAATAATAGGCAATCTGAGCATGCAAGAATAGACTAAAAAAATTATTGAACAAAAATATCTTGCCCAATTTTAAACATCAAAATCTTATATATATATATAAAGGAAACAATTTTTTCATTTTTTAAATTTTCTCTCTTTGCTCATTTATTTGTCTCTTTCTCTATTTAAATTTCTTCTATCACCGAAAGACACGAAGACTGATGATGGAGGCATTGATGCTTTCATAATCAGATTTAGCTATGAAAAGTGTTGATATGATATGGAGAATCAGATTTTTTTACATTAAAACTTTGTTGATCATACAATTTGACAAATTAATGATTTTGCAAATTATAAAAATTTGTAAGGATTAATTGGTTTTGCAATACACAAAAACTCTATGAAGAGGTAGTGAATCCATGGGGGTCCATGGTGTTGTTCTTGCAACTGCGTAAAAAAAAAAAACAAAGCAAGAGGAATCACTTGGAATACTCTCAGGCATTAAAAGCATAGAAACCTTGTATTAATCCAAGTACACAAGTAGTCGTATTCAAAAGCAGAGAAAATCCTAGTCTATGATCAAAAGGCCCTGTATCTTACCTCAAAATCCTAAATAACAACAAAGATGAAAAGAAGAGACCAAGGACCAAAAACCTGCCCACACGCATCTGTAAACAAGTATGGCTTTTTTGCTTTATAAAAGAATTAATAATATATGCTAGAATCGTGTAACATAATCCAATATAAATAATTTTGGGGTCTTTTTTTATTCTTTATTTTATGTTAATTCGATAGTGGAGAGACTTTATTGCTTGAGATATTCTTTGCCCCTTGATTATGGAAAGCCCTTTAAAAGGAGAGAGTGGGGCTGTCTTTTGGGGGATTTGTCCAGGGAAATTTCTGATATGCTCCATGTCCTTAACTTGGAACCAAAGGTTTCTGCACATAATGCTGTCTCCTTAGGATTTTGTCTCACACATTTCCGGTTACTTATTGCTTTTCATAGTAAAAAAAATTAATTAATTAATTAACTTAGGACATGAGAAATGGAGATTTTCGGAGGTGAAGTGTTTGGTTGACTTCACTTTTTTTCAATTTATTTATCTTTTAAAAGCAAAAGATAGACAAAACAAGTATTTTGAAAAGCTTTTATAAAATTTCAAGAAATTAAAGAATAAAATTTAAAAAAAAATCAAGAAAAGCTTTAGAAAGGAATTTTTTCTTTTCTTTTTTTAAAAAACACTTCTCTTTTTTAAACAAATATTTTTTTTGCTTCAAAAATATCCTCACCTATTAAAAATAATTCTAACATTATCTGTTTTCATTTTTATATGATTTATTATTAATTATAAATTTTATGTTATATAAAAATACTTTTTATATTTCTAAAAATTTGTTTTAAATAAATAAAAAAATTAAAATCAACTTTTTTCCATTGTGAACAAAAGAATTTGTGATTAATAGAAAGTTATTTATTAAGTATTTTTATAATAATTTTAATCAAAATTAGAATTTATATTGTTTTGCCAAACAGCTTATCTATAAAAAAAGAGTTTATAAAAGTAAATTTAAAAACTATTATTTTTTTATAAAAACTTCATATTAGCTTTACAGTTAAAAAAAAGCTAAGTCAAATAAGCTTAAAATCCATGACCGGTTGATTTTTGGTGTTCTTGAAAAGCAAGGTAAGTCTCAAGGCATAAGAAACCACGTGACACTAATATCGATATGTTGATATATTATAATTGATGACAATATGATATGTTAATTTGACATGATAACATAATCAAGTGATATTTTTTACTCTTCACATTAACATCGTGTCAATTTTTCATAAATATAAAATGACAAGTTACATTAGTTATAAGAGCTTATTTGATTCAAAATAAAAATATAAAAACTTGATTGAACGTAATAAAAGAATAAAAATTTATTTAAATATTTTAAATAAGTTAAAAGTTTTTTTTTAGCACTATACCTTTTTATTTCAATTTTTTATGATAAATTTATTTTAAACTTTTATTAAAATACACAACAACTTAGACAAAGTAGAAATTGTGGTCAAGCCCCAACCCATAAAGCCCGGGCTCTGCTTGTGGCTAAAGATTCCTTCCAGAATTCCGGTGGGACTCTGCCTCTTTACTTTTCCCATCTGGAATATTTGTCCAACAAGAACCTTAATTAGCTGTTCCTGTTATGTTGAGTTTATGTTAGAATATTTAAGCCATTAATTAATAAATAATAAGGCCTTGCACAGCTTTAATGGTTTTGTGTCTTATATTACATGTTTCGTGTTAAAGTATTGAATTTATATTTGATATATTGTCAATTTATAATATTAATAAATTAATTATTATCATCTTATTTAATAAATAAATTTAAAATTTTGAACTTTTATTTTTACTTATTTATGAAATAACTTTATGTAATTAACTGATTGTATATAAGTATTAAACATTGACATACCATGAGTATGCAAATGGTTAATTCAGTGAAATTGATTTTGAAAATCTCAAAATCGAAAAAATTGAACTCTTCTTTTAAAAAACCGAAACCGAATCGAATCAAAATAATTGAGAAATTCATTAGTTTGACAATATATCAAATGTAAATTTTTAAATATTTCGTATTTCTTTTTTTATAATAAAAAATTTAAATTATTTAATAAAAAGTAATTCTGTTCAAGATTTTAATTTAAAAATTTCAATAGTTGGGTATGGCCTTGGCCCTTGGGGTAAATTTTGCCACATGTTGTAAAAGCTATGCCGGAAAGATATGGGCCAGACTATATGTTTGGTCCATGATTCAATGGTTTCCCCATTGTTTGTAGTAATGGCCTATGGGCTTATTCTCATGCTCGGATAAAGCGATCTGGCCTTGAGCAACGGCGGTTCAGTTTTCAGGTTTTGTTGAAAAGAAAAGCATTAATTTTTATATAAAAGAAATTAAATTAATTCGTAAAAAAAAAGTTTCGATTAAGTTTGTAATTGAGGTTGCTCCTTCATTATTATAAAAAAAAAATTAGAATGCTGGATAATTTGATGGTTTTAACTATTTTCAAAATGTAAATATTTATAAACTTATTATTAATTTCAGATAAGTCATTTGTAAATAATTGAACGATTGAAAGTTGAAGAAAGTATAGTATTACTCCTTTAAGAAAATTTATTTATCTAAACATCATGTCCAAGATCATCAGGTTGAGAGATTTTAAACAAAATAAATTATAATGTATTAAGATTTTAATTTACTACTTTTGTTGAAGCGATAGTTTAAATTTATCGATTTTCTTTGTATGAGTGTAATTTTACTATTATACTTTTCATTTGGTTCAAAAATAAAATATTCTAACTGAATTTATCAAAAAAAAAATTCTAACGGAATAGTTTTTAATAGTTGACTTTTTGAATTTTTTTTAATCGAGTGACAAAGTACAATGATAAAATTATAACTGTTCAAAAATTAATGATAGGTTTGATCATTAGTCAAAATAAAGTGGTAAATTTAAATTTTATTCTAATTATAAATATTAAATGAATTTGAAAATTCAAATTTTTTTGTTTTCTAATGGAATATTCTTTTAATGTTAACTTTGAAATCAAATTACAAAATACGATATATAGTAGATCACTCGTTCAAAATTTAGTGATAAGTTTGATCCATCTTTCGATATAAAATGACAAATTTGAATCTTGTCTCAAATTTACATGAATTTGACAAATTTTAAGTCAAATTCATAGTTAATATTAACTCAATTTTTTATGGTAAAAGAGAGGACTTGAACCTTATGAATAGAAAGAGATTTAGAGAGCACAAAAGGAAATTTGTATGAGATTTTACTTTCAAGAAGGTAATATATTTATAATTATGAATTTTCATATTATATGTAAATCCTAAAAATGCTCTTGGATTATATCCATTTATTCAATTAAGTTTTTCATTTTTTATTACATTCAAACGAGTCTTTAAATTTTTATTTTGAGTCAAACAAACTCTTAACCTTAACAAAAATTAACTATTGTCAAACCCAATGTTAATTGGTACTTTTTGTCCGTATGATATATGATGTGGCTTGGTGATGTGATTATATGGTAGAACTAGAACCAGAATTGTCGATCGATCATCATTGGTCATTGATTGGCTAATAGCGTCAGAATAAAAAAAATAATTTTCCAAGGCCTCTCATTCTCTTCTTTCCTTTAATCAAAATAGTTTTTTGAAAATTTTATCATTTTTCTCTAAATCTCAAAAAAATCCAAAGATCTAAGATTGAGGAGGAGATTTTTCAAAAAACTACTCAAACAAAAAGAAAGAGAAAATAAACCCAATAATATAGTAGTGTGCAATTTTTTTTTTTTGATATCCGAGCATTTAACTCATTAATTGGTGTATAATCTCTTTCTCAAAAAAAGTAAAGTTCAAATCTCTTTTCCCCAAATATATATATATATATATATAAAGAAAAGTAGAAGAATCAAATTTTTTTTTATTTTATGATTCGACAACAGTATGCAATTGGAGGTTGACAATTGGCGATTTTGGATTTTGATTGTCATGTGAGCCAGAAAAAACTTAAACTTAAACTTAGAAAGTCCCAAAATTCCTCCTTAGCATTAAAGATAAGGCTGCATCATGTGGAGAACAAATTGAACTAAACATAGGTCGTCTATAGCTTTTGCTTCGCTAATTACATATGTAATTGTGCAAGCCAAATCTTCAATGGGAAAGGCAGCTAATTATATATATATATATATATATGTATGTATATATTAATTTTGGGTAAATTTTGAATGAGTAAATGATAAAAAGTAAAAGCTCTTGACTCACGCGGCAAAAAGAGCGTTTTTGCCGGGGAGGTGTTGGACAATTTGATGACATTAACATGGATTCCTATTGATTTTTCATCTATTGACCATGCATGCAATGCAATTCAAGTCAAATAATTACTTAACTGTTAATTTTATAGTCGAATTATAGTTAGGTTCACTAATCATATCGTCTTCTTCTTCTATTGATGATGAAGGAGCTGCTTTAACTACGTTTAATGTACCTAATTCTTTTTTTGTTTTGGTTACTTGATTTTCGGCCTTCACATGAATGTGGACAAATATATGGTACCATTTCTAGTTTATGCCAATCTTTTCATTTAGATTTGGTTCACATTTGGGTTGAGGAAATGACCACCATATTGTTAAACAAAGTAAAGATATTAGGGCAACAACTTGCCGACAATGCATAATTAATGCATATAAAGTTAGTTACAAATTTAACCAATATTGGGTAGGGATGAACAATTGATCAATTCGGTCCGTTATAATCAAGAACTAAATTAATTAAATAATTTTCAAAAATTGAATAAAATTGATCAAATTTAAAAAAAGATTAAATCAATCAAATATCAAATTGGTTCGATTGGTAGTATTTTGGATCAAAAGAACCTAAATTTATCACTTTTATCTTTTACAATTACAACATTGAAATTTATAAACTTTGTTCATAATTATAAAATATATAAATAATCTAAACATAAAAAAATCATAACATTTGTTTTTTCACTCACATAATTATGTACTTTCATATAAACCATCAAATTATAATTCAAGAGTTTTAACCTCAAAATTCTAATATGTATACATAATATATATATATATATATATATATATATATATATATATATATAATATTAGTTTGGTTTTTTGATTGGTCCCGTTTAAAAATTTTAAACTAAGAATTGACCAAATAAATTAATTGAACCAATTAAATTGAATCGTTTTATCCAAATTGCATTCGGTTTGATTGAATCATTAATTTAGTCCAATTTTACTCACTCCTAATCCTGGGTTTACTTCTTTTTACCTCTTAATCAATGAGTATCAAAAGCGAATTAAAGTTTCATTAAAAAAAACAAAAAAACAGAAATTAAAGAGAGAGAGTCTTGTGCATGAAACATAAATGAATTTGTGTTTCTAGAAACCCAACTGGAAAAAAAAAGATGTAGTGCATGTAAAAGTTGTCGTTAGGATTGACATTTGTGGTGGGCAAATGGGAAGAAAGAAGGAAAGGTCCAAACAGAAATGCTTAACCATAGGTACAGTCGTGTGGGTTGGTGACCCTTTTAACCACTCTTAGTAATCTTAGTTTTCCCAACATTTGTTTAATGGAAAATTAAACTTTGTGAGCAGCCATGATAGATCCTCGAGTGTCAATTATCAATTATTCTATGTCATCCCTATTCTTACCAAAACATCTTTTATATCTGACTATGAATGAAACAACTCATATCCATATATAAAGATTAATTAATGACTTTGATTATCGAGGCATTTAATATTGATATTGACAGGTACATCTAGTCTTTCAAATTGTAGAAACTATGGAGATTTTAGAAAATATCACACTAATTGTAGTTTAATTATATGACTACACTATTTGCACACATGGTCAAGAAGCTAGCCACATCCTATTGTTTGGAAGAGATTTTCAAAATAGAAATCCCATAATTAATCCCAACTTAAATTATGTCTCCAAAAGGAAAAAAAAAAAACAAGTTTATTTCAAATACTTGCACATATATTGTGATCGGCAATATTACAGACCCTGATTTTCTTTTTTAAAAATTTAAAAATAATTTCTAGAGAAATTTAAGAAAAAATCTGAGCATACTAGATATTACTCGTCAAACATCAATGATAAAATTTTAATTTGTACTATCTATCATTTGCAATGATCATAAATAAATTTTATTAACAAATAGATTAGAAACAACCCATTAATTGATTAATTAGAACACCCTAGTCATTTGCGCGTGTGAGAGGGACAGATTGATGACAATATAAGATCCCACAAGTGTCAATAAAATATTGATGACTATAGTGTTAAGCTATGTTCCCATTAGACTGGGATTTGGGTGGGTAGAATTGGGTGAAGGTGGTTGGGCAGGATCAGAGAAGAAAAACACACACACTAAAATCTCTAAATCTTAATTCTTGTGTATCAAAAACTCAACCCCTCGTGCACAAACTCTTTGTCATTCCCTCTCCCCACAAAAAATTCAGCTTTGAAACAGAAAACCAAAGAAAAAATAAACCCAATCCCTCATAGTCAATGCCTGCAACTGCTTGACTTTTCAGTAATAATTGGAAAACTTTGGTGGTAATTTAGCAAATCCATCATAGCTCTAGCCCATTCACTGTAGTGGCATTGTCGTCAATTTCTTAACCAAGTGTATCATTTTTCTTTGCACCATGTTTTGTCAAAGTGTTAGCTGTAATTATCATGATTTAAAAAAGGCTAGCCATGGCTGCTTCTTCTTCAAGATCAGGGGAAGTTATAGAACATAAAGTACACGCTACCGATTCCCAATCTTCTCTAAATTGCTGTTATAAGCTCTTTTCATAGCGTCAGCCGTATTTTGGAACTCGGTTGCTCTTTTTTGCCTTGGCCTTTTATTCAAGCTTTTTTCAAGAAAGAAAAAATATGGAGGAGAACCTTCCTCCAGGGTTCAGATTCCATCCAACAGATGAAGAACTCATCACTTATTATCTTTCCCACAAGGTCTCCGATGTCAGCTTCACGTCCAAGGCTATTGTTGATGTTGATCTCAATAAATGTGAACCCTGGGACCTTCCAGGTAGCTTGAGTCTTTGATTTGTTTCAAACTAATTCTAACTTTTTTTACTTCGTTTTTTCTGATTACATTCCATATCATCTGGAGCATCACTTGGCTTTCCTTGTCAAGTCTCTATTGATAGATTAGATATATATGGAAATCTTCATGCTTCTTTTCTGATTACATTCCATAGCATCTGGAGCATCACTTTGTTGTCCATGTCAAGTCTTTATATATATATATAGATAGATAGATAGATAGATAGAAATCCTCATGCTTTGATCTTTTGGCAAAAAATCTACTTAAAACTTTTCGAACCCCAAACGAAAATTTATATACCTTGATGGGGTTGTCTTTGTTTCTGCATGTCTGTGTTCAGAGAAGATTTAATTGTCATATACTTTGTTTAATAGACAATTATACACAGCTAGAAATACCATATATGATTTTTTTTCATAGAGATTGAACCTCTAGTTTCTTTGCCCTTGATTTTCTTAATTCCTGTTTATGATAAATGTTTAATCAAAGCAGTTAAGTTTTGTTCTCTTTTTTAGTCTTTTCTTCTGAAATTTGAGAATGAAAACTTCTCTTTGGAAAAACTTACTAATGTAAACTAACTAAGGTTTAATTATGTTGAAAGGACAAATGCTTAGGATTGGTAAATTAATTCTATTTAAGATCTCTAGGCCAATCATGACTGTTTGTTCCCCCACTTTCTGGTGGCCTAACAAAAGACTGATGTTGAGATCAATATGTGATGCAGCCAAGGCATCCATGGGGGAGAAAGAATGGTATTTCTTTAGCTTGAGAGACCGAAAATACCCAACAGGACTTCGAACCAACCGAGCCACTGAAGCAGGCTATTGGAAAACCACAGGCAAAGACAAGGAAATCTTCCGGGCTGGCATTCTTGTTGGGATGAAGAAAACCCTAGTTTTCTACAAGGGGAGAGCCCCCAAGGGTGAGAAAAGTAACTGGGTCATGCATGAATATAGGCTTGAAAACAAACATCCTTTCAGAACCACAAAGGTATATATATATTTTCTCATACTTCAAATTTGTTTCCTCTCATTGATGTAGCTTGAAGGAATTCTAATGATTTAATTTGGTTGTTTTTGTTATTTTTTTCCCTTGATTTTTACAGGAGGAATGGGTGGTTTGTAGGGTTTTCCAAAAGAGTGCTGCAGTGAAGAAACCGCAGCCAACCTCATCCTCACAACCATCTATGGGATCTCCATGTGATGCAAATTCAATTGTCAATGAGTTTGGAGACGTTGAGCTACCAAACTTGAACATCAACGCCAATCCATCAAGTACCGGGTTCAGCAACATTGCAACACCAGGTTATAATAATAGTACTGTTAATCATGGTCACTTGAACATGAACTTGAACGTGGATTTTGCTGCAGCAAGCGTTCCGTCCTCGCTCACATGGCCTTCTAGCATTCTAAGCCCTAATCTTTCCATGAATTCCCTCCTTCTCAAGGCATTGCAGCTTAGGAATTATCAACCCAGAGACGTTACAACTATGGATTACTCGCTTCTGTCATCGGCGTCCCAAGGGATTCCTCAATTTGGAACAGGTTTAAGTCCAAATTTCCAAGCCGCAACAGCTTCTTCTTCCAAGGTTTTAGATCCTACTCCACAACAACAACAACAACAACAACAACAACAACAGGAGCAACCATTCAATATGGACTCCATGTGGTGAAGCTACAATATAAATATATATGTATCTCTAGTGTGAAAAAAAACTAACACCTTGTACACTTCTTTTCTGTCTCAATGTTCCATAACTTGAAAGGGTTAAGATGAAACAATTTATCCCAATGCTGTAACCTTGTCGGAGTTTCGATCTTAATTGTGTTTATGTAGGTAAAAAATGTAGGGGCAAAATACTATAGTGATTTTTCTGTTGGCCTGTTCTAGATATGTCTACAAGGAGAATGTCCCTGGTAGGTTGCTAGTAACACCTTCTCCATTGGAAAGTACTTAATGTCCATAAATTCCAATTCCTAATAAGAAGTCTGAATGTTATTGGAACCTAGCAGCACAATATTGCATTGTTTCATGCATGCATAGCAAGTGAGCAACAGGTTGCTGCCTTCTTATATATATGGATCCACTTGTCTTTTTTTTTTTTTTTTTATGAGGGCCAATTGCAAATGCTCCCCTTAATTATAAAGCATTACATAATTTGAAATCTTAACAATAAAATTTTTATATAATGTTGGAAAGTGCTACAGGTAGATAGTTGTGAATGCAAAAATTATTTGTAGTAGTTTCTTTGTATATTGTTGCTATGGAATGTAGTTTGGAAGGAAACAAGACTTATACTGTCAGGAATATGTTTTTGCAACAAAATTTAAATTGTTGCAAGAATTACATGTTACAAAAAAAAAAAACAAATTTGTAACAATTTGAACATATCTTGCTATGAAATGTAGCTTACAATAATCTATTACAGAATCTTGTGAATCATTGAGTTTTGAATGCAAGTTGCAATCCAAGCTATTAGGTTAAAGGAATTTTGTAAACTATCGAGTCTTTGAACGTAAGTTGCACCCCAAATCATTCGGTTGAGGGCACATTTATCTAGATGCCATGCATTGTTGAAAAAATATTTTTCAAAAAAAAAAAGTCAAAATATTCTGCAGCATAAAAACAGTTTGATGCAAAAAAATTTGTTTGTAATGTTAAATTCTTTGTAGTGAGGTCATAGGGTGGATGTTTAAAAAGGTGTAAAAGCTATATATACTGACCACAAGGAAGAAGTTTTTCACTTTCCACTAATTAGTAAATATGCATATGCAAGAAACTTTATGAATTTCTAAATATTCAATTACAAACTAGTAAATACAGAAACTTAATAATTTTAAGAAATACTAATTCTATGTAAAGAAGAGAATACATATATATATATATATATGAAATTGAGGTAGAATCTACTTACAATATCAGTGTAAAGTTAGTTAAAGTTTTATATATTCATATCTCTTTTGATATATTTTATATTTAATTAATCCGATGGTTAAATTTCATAGTCTATTCATATAAATATATAAATATTCGTTTGATAACATGAAAATTTCAAATGTTGAAAAAAAATTAAAAAAATAGTATTCTTGATAGGTATGGTATCGATATAAGATTAACTTACAACTTTATATGCATGATGAATATGGATAAATCGATAAATTTAACAAATATTTTGTTAAAATATTAATCGTACATAAAATTATAAAGGAATATAAAAATAATTTATTTTTACATGGATTTAACTTGAGCCCTCCTCTTTGGGATTAATCCCCACATTTGATTCAAGGCAAAATCAAGCGAACATTATATTAAGCTAATAGACAAATTTACCTTTGCTCTAAGCAATAGCTTAACCCTCCAACCCTAGCTCCAAATTTTATCCTTAATTGGGTCAAAAATTGAATGGGCTTGGATCTCCTTTTAAGCCTCTAAAAGAGGCCCAAATGCTTTATTAGTGGGCTAAGGCCTTTCCAATTCCACTTTGCTAATCAACACCTCAGATCAAAGCCTGAAAATCAGACTAGGATCTCTCTCTCTATCGCTGAAAGTGTCGACAGAGACAATGGCGGGAAAGCAATTGGCCGGCGAGGGCCTGCCGGCGAACATCGCCGGAATGTCAAAGAACCAACTTTACGACATTATGTCCCAGATGAAGGCACTCTCTCGTTCAGTGTTTTATTTGATTTAAAAACTTTTCTTTTCTTCCAAACGCTACTTTCTTCGCCATAAAATTTAAATGGCGATTTACATTTATTGTTAATTTTTATCTGCTGATTATTCTTTTTTGGGGGTTATATGAAGGCGCTTATAGAACAGAACCATCAACAGGCGAGGCAGATTCTTATCCAAAACCCTTACTTGACTAAAGCCCTTTTCCAGGTTTACCTTTTTTTTTTCTCTTTTTATCGAATTTAATATATCTTTTCGTTTTCCTTTCCAAAATTATTGTTATTTTTGTTTACAAGTTTAAATTTTGATACCTTATCTGATTGTTGCATGCTATTGTTAGGGAATTGCATGACCCTTTATCTTTATAATCTCATTATCTCCTTGTAGGCTGAAGTGTGAACCTTAGTTTCTTTTGGTTTTTTTTTTTCCTATAGTGGTTGAGAGTATCTAGTCACTAAGAACCTGAGGGGCATTGCAGTGACTGTGTTTTGTATTCAATGTATTTTCTCGTCTTAACTCCTGGGCTTTTATGTAGTTTTGTGTGCCTTAGTGTGGACAATTAGGTTTTTGAAGTTGGCTTTCTGATTATGGGATGCTTGTAGTTCTAGTTGCAACTTACAATGTGCTAGAAACTGTCATCATGGAAATATCTATCTTGATGGATTAGATGCGGTGCTGCCTAGGTTGTTGGTTAATCACCCTTCTTTTGTTTTAAATTGCATCTTTTTAGATGGTGTAGTGTTGAATCTTTAGAAGCTTCTATCCGTAATCAGGTTTTTTTTTCTTTTAAATATTCTTGTTGTTTCAGGCTCAGATTATGCTTGGAATGGTTAAGCCCCCTCAAGTGGTATGCTTTTGTTCTCTATGAAATTGTTGTCTTTGTAATTTTATGTTGGGGACTGTGCCAATGTTCTGAATTTCTGTTTGTGTTTAGATTCCCACCATTCAGCCACCTGCACCACAACATTCTCAGCAATCAGCACAACCACCTCCACAGCCAAACTTGCAGCCAGCACAATCATTGCCAGTTCAAGTTGGGTTGCAGGACCTAGCTGCTGCATCTCAGACCCAACCGCCTATAAGGAAGCAGTATCAAAACCAAACTGTTACACAGATCCCATCTGCTGCTGTTCCTGCAGCAAACCTTCAGTCTCAATCTATGCCACCACATTCCCTACAGACACCACAGCAGACTAAGGGACATTTGAATCCTCCAATGTCCCTTCCGCAATCGTCCCAACTCCCAAATGTACCTTCAGTTCCCCTTCATTCATCTTCACAGCCCCCTCATCATCATCAAACCCATTTGCCCACTGCCTCCAGCCAGTTGCAGCAGCCAATACAGACAACCGGAATTCCTCATATGCCTCTGCAGCCACCAATGCCACCACAGGCAAGACCAACTTCAGTGCCAACTTTCCATCACCAGTATGCTCCACAAATGGGTCCTAATGTGGGTTTCCAGCACCCTGGTGTTCCTCAGCATCCTTCACAGCCAATGTTCCATGTAAGTCAAAAGTTACATTGTGGAAGTCAAGTCTTGGGGGTCTCCCTTGTAACATATGTTGTAATGATTCCCCTTACTGTTGAATTGCTCAGTCAGGTAATAAACCTCCTTCTGGCCTTGGACCTTCTTTTCCACAAGGACAGCTACCCCTTCCAAATCAGCCGCCACCTCAATCGATGTATCAAAATCAGGTATGTGAATACTTTAGTTCTTTGATATATACTGGTTCGATCACTTAGTAAATGTTTGATATATATTGGTTCGATCACGTAATGAATGTTTGATATATATTGGCTCAATCATGTAGTAAATGTTTGATGTATATTGGTTCAATCACGAAGTGAAGCATTTGTTTGGGGCTGATTACAAAAGTCGGCTTGTTTTATTTTTTCTTTATTATGCTTTATGGCATTTCTGAGTGGATGGTTCTAAACACTCTGTAGTATAACCTTGTGTCTAAACTAGATTCAATTGCTTTTTATCAGGCATGGGCAATCTGTCAATCTTAATCCCCCTTCTGCTAGGTGATTTGT
This sequence comes from Theobroma cacao, assembly GCF_000208745.1. NCBI lineage: Eukaryota > Viridiplantae > Streptophyta > Magnoliopsida > Malvales > Malvaceae > Theobroma > Theobroma cacao. The sequence goes on from NC_030852.1 coordinate 2,332,943, forward strand.
TAGGTAGTTTTTTTTTTGTGCTTTAAAATTGAAAAGCTGTCAAAATAGTGGATTCCTTTTTGCTTGTCTGAAAATCATGAAATTATTCTACTCTACTAGTATTTACCATGTCAACAGCACCTTTGCTATATGATTGTTGAGCTAATTGATTTTGTGCCTCGTGAGAAATTGTGGAAATCTGTTTTTGTTTTCTTTTTCCTTAATAATCAAATATGATTTTGGTTTTTACTAGTTATTTTTATTTTATAGTAACTCTTTTAGGAAGCAAAAAGTAAATAATACTGAAAATAAATTAGCAAATGGAATAACCTAACGGAATTTTAAACTCCTAAACTTTATTTTCTTTTTTCTATTGAAAATAAAATTCCATCTCTCATGGAACGGTATCCTATGGGAAATACCTATGCCTAACACATGATTAATTTTCATGTTAGTACTGAACTTGGGCTATGTTAAACTTCTCTGAAAATTTTGATAAAACTGCAATATTTAATTTCAATTCTTATGAATAATATAATGAGGAAAGATGCTATTAAGTTTTTGAGTTAGAAATTATTGATGTTGGGGAAGGGACAAAAAATGCTGGTTCCTATTGCACTTTTCTTTCTCCAGCTGTCTTTTTAGTATTATTTTTCAACTCCTTTCGAACTGTCCTTGTCAATGGTTATACCAAATATTTGTTCCTTTGGGTTGTTTAATATGCCTTTGACTCAGGTTTTATAAGCCTTATATAATTGGTCTATTGCCTAATTGAGTTTGCTAATTGACAAGTTTTTTGGAATATGTTGTGCGTATTCTTTCAGGCAGGTGGCTTGCATTTAGGATCCGAGTTTGGCAACCAGGTTGGAGGTTCGATGCAAGCGGATAGAGGATCTTCTTGGATGTCCAGCCAACCAGACAATTTGACACTAGCACAGCTCCAAGGACAATCTCCATTGGTTCCCAGTCAGATGGGCCAAGGAAATCAGCCCCCTCGCCCTGCATCAGTGATTATCTAAACTTTGAGTTTCATTTCAGCAAAAATAATGTGTCTATAGCTCAAATTGTCCCATTGACAGTTTGATTTTCCATTGGCTCTTTATAGTTGACTCCTGAGATGGAGAAGGCACTACTTCAGCAGGTCATGAGCCTCACTCCAGAACAAATTAGTCTCTTGCCTCCAGAGCAAAGGAATCAAGTGCTTCAGCTCCAGCAGATTCTGCGCCAATGAGGAGGCTCTACTTCCAGCAGATCATGAGCTGCACTGCAGAACGGATTAATCTCCTTCCACCAGAACAATGGATATATTCCCCAGACATAGCTGTGAGGAACCGAGTGAAGATGATAACTGATCTGACAGACAAATCACAAATGATGGAATATTGTTTTGCTGCTGTGATACAGCTGCCAATTTAGCATATGCAGCAGGGATTCATACAGATGCATTTCATTTTAATCTCGCTTGAGCCTTTGGTATTTTATACGTAGGTTGGTGGCTCTTGTAAGTTGATTGTTAGGCCCAGATTTGTGGGACTCTTACCAAGTTATGTTTCTTTAATTTGTTGTAAGTTGAACAGAGGGAAGATGCATTTCATTTTTCAGTCTTGGCTTTTGTTCTATTGCTGTTGCTTTGGCTTTAGCAATTAGAAATTGAAAATCAAACTCATTTTTGAAATTTAAAAGATTTGAGCTCAAGCAATTTAAGTTACAGAGTCAGGATGATGCAGAGAAGCCTCTGGGCAGATTGCTTATAGCCCAGCACTATATTTGCCCATATTGCTTTGTCTCTTCCTTATTTCCTGATATACTTGTGTGTAATATGTATGGAAGTTCGACCCCAGAGAAAGATATACGTGTACATGTAACATAGGCCTCAGCTAAATAGACAGCACCAACGATGGAATTTCATTGTATTAACACCAAAATATACAGTAGTTACAATATATCAATGTGCTTTTACAGTGGGAGGAATTATATTCCCCCAAATTGAAAATGAAATACATTTATTGAATATGGACTGATAAAGTTTCGAGTGGGAAAAACTGCCCAGGCGGAACTTGAAGCTGTGTTACCAACAAGTTTCGGATTTTCAAAAATTAGCATCATTCTTGATGGGGTTAAATGAACAGATCATTGCAGAAAATGAGGCTGGTTCTATACAAGACAAAAGCCATTTCATGGCAGTTGAAGCATTATTGCCAGTCATGTAAGCCCTTCCGCCCCATTTGACAAGCAGAGCAACTTGGGAAGAAGAATCATCCATGATATACATTCCAGCCCAAGCCATCCCAATATTCAACCTGCTCACGTCAAAGGAATATAATATAAATGTAGATAAGAATGCGTAACTGACTCTATTGAGAAAAACAAAAGAAAAGAAAACAGAAAAACATTGATGTTTTCACAGCTTCTGGATGCATAATTCCTGAAGAACCAGGTAACAGATAATTGAAAGATTAAATGAAAGACGATAATTACCTCAAAGGGCTATGGAGAACCAAAAAACCATCTTTTCACTTCAAAATTTTCAGAGACTCGATCAAAAACGTCTGCGTGAATTGATTTTTTCAGAGTTTGATTGTAAAGAATCTTCACCAGCTTCCAAGTCAATGTTGATATCCTCATCTTCATCATCATCAAACTCACTATCCTCTTCATCGTCGTCAAACTCATCATCATATTCATCATCACCATCAGATGCCATATATGAAGCTTCATCCTCACTCTGCAAATGAGCACTTGACAAATTATTTCTTACAAAGAAACATCTTTTTTTCCAAAACAAAATAATTAACAATCTCAAAGAACCATGCTGAAGCTTCAAACTGAAAACCATCCCCAACTCAAAGAACCATGCTGCGCAACAAATATCCAAGACAAGGATAGTAGCAAAATATAGTATCTCACTTGGGTGAGTTCTGAGACAGGATCAAACTGGCCATGCTCGCCTGAGACCTGGCTATCCTCATCCTCAACATCTTGAGAGGCACCCTATAAAATCAACAATAGTTTCTCTAGTTTACTTTAAGCATAATGAGACAGAAAATATGGATCAGGATCTATGCTTAAAGTATAAAAATGCATACAGAATCAGGACCTAGCAGAGTTACTTAGTCTTTTCCCCACTTGACAGGAAAGGAAAGCAACTCTAACAAATCCCATCAGCCATAATTATCACCCAAAAAAAAAAAAAAACTCCTGCATTATAGCCTCATCATAGGTTTGACCACAGACCATGTGTACTCTCTCTTAAATTGGCATCAGTAAGGGAAAGCAACATAAATCTATATGGCACACCAGTAAACCATAAAATATGCAGCATCATGAGTAGATTAACAGTCATATTATTGCTTTAAAAATGCTAGCCAATGTTAGTTCAATTTTTGATTCACTTAATGCTTATGAATGGAAGATATTTATGCATTTTTTTCTTCTCTTGAAAAAAAAGAATGGCAGAACCATTTTGTTTGAAATTCTGCCATTTTAGAGATTCATGGCAAGTATATTTGAAAACCAATCATGCCTATGGACTGGCTTGGTGTTACTCACTATGGGATTTCCACTGCACAAAACCACAAAATTTAGGATAAGTGCACCATTAAATTCAACAATATAGTCTGTACCTTCTCTGATCTCCTATAAGGAAATTTATCTCAGTCATTGGAGGTTTTAACTATGACAAGCAGAACTCGTAAAACAGAAACCAGAATACAAGTGTACAAGACAACTGAACTCTGAGCAGCCTCAGCTTTCAATTCAGTGGAACTAAAGTTTTTAGAACCAGTTGGTTTCAACAATTTTAGAAATGAATGGGGGCAAGAATAGCTTGAAGTCCACACCACTTGCTAAGAATAACTTTTGCATTGGATATGCACATTCATCTAACATAAAAGTTAGAGTCTCAGTAATTGACTATACACACGAAAAGCAGCACTTACGATTTCCTTTTTCATTTCCTCTATGGTTCTCTCTAGTTCAGAAATATGCTGACTCAGAGCCTGCAAATAGTATGATGTAAGACATAACAGTTATATGGAACCATTGTTATGAAGTATAACAATAAAATCAGAATGTAAGAGATCATACCTCATGGCGTTGCATTGCCACTGAGCGCTTCAATGCCTTTGCCTTTGTTAGAAGGTTTCTTGGCCTCAGGCTAATGGGCCGATGGTAATTCTTTCCACGATAGTAAATAAGAGCATATCCTTTGGGGACCCTTTCAATTGCCACCAGTATCCCACCACTCTCAAACTCCAATAACCTTGCTGTATCTTCAACAAATGCAAGGGTCTTTTGTTTGCTTATTAGCTTCACAAGTTCTCTGTGCTTCCAATGCAAATGCATATTCTCGATAACACCATCAAAAACACCACGAATACCTGACATATTATTACACAAACCATCAGCATTTTAACTCTAAATCCAAACTTCAATCACCAAACTAAAAGATTACACACCAAGAGGTAAGTATGGTTTCATTCTTAAACCAACTCTGCGAAACATAACCCGCTCCTCATCAGTGATTGTTTCTTGGTCATAATCAGGAGCAGCAGGGATCATGGAGGATTCTATTTTAGCTAATAGTCTCTCTGCTCTAAGCTTTTTGGCTTGGGCCTGTTTGTGCATTCAAGCATTCAATCAACATTGTAACAAATAAATAAAATAACTAAAACAAACTTTGAACTTTGAGCAGGTATAACCATGGACAAGTGTTTAGTAAACAGCAACCACCAAGATCCACTAAGCAGGAAACTGATAATATTCAAGAATTAATAGCAAAACTGAAGACCGAAAACAGCAGCCTCCTTCATATCTTTAAAAACAGTTAATCAAAACAAGCTTATTTGGAATACGAGACAAGAGATAGCAAAGCAGTAAAGTTCCAAGAAGCTAACATGCTTGTACAGTAAAAGAAGGTTTTATGGTTGATTTTCAATGGTTTAAGATAACAACAACATTAGTGAATAGTTTCAAAAATGCCTATTCCTTTCTAAATATTTTAATTTCAACCATCAGGATATGGATATTAAACTTACAACAGCCAGTTTATGTTCGACACGTTTTACAAGTCTAGCATGCTTAGCTTTGGAAGCTTCTTCAATCATCTTTTCACGTTCTTCTGCAGATATTTCTCTACCCCAGCAGGCTTGAGCTTCATAAAACTCAGCCAAAGTACCTGCAGGTGCCTCTCCTTTATCTTCGCCTGATTGAGCTGGCTCAACCGCTCTGATCCTCACTTTCTCCTCAACATCTTGAATCTGTTTTGTCAACTCCTGTCTTTCTGCCAGAGCAGCAGCAACACTTGTTGGAAGGAAATCTTTTCCACGGTATATGACAATGAAATACTTATTTCTGAGCAGCAACACACCTCCAGTTAAGTTCTGCAAAATTGTCAGCATGCATAAGCAGTATATTTTTCTGCCTCCTTTTGAAAGTACAGCATATCTTATATGGTGAAGATTCCAAAGAAACACATGGAATGATATTATATAGGGGGGAAAACAGGTGAGTCATCACATAACTGTGGTGGTAAATGTTTCTTTCTATAATGTTGGACGAAAGTTATAATGCTCTTGTAAGCAGCTTTGTCAAAGGCCTGTGTCCCTCTTCATTCAAGTTTCACTTTACATCCTCTAGGCTCTTGTTCCATCAAAATGAGATTATTACACTTCTCCGTTACAAATCATCAAATTAACTAACATTTGCTATCTTGCATGTACGCTCGTCAACTAACAAAAGTTTCTAATGTCTTAAAATTAAATGAGGTTTGGTTTACCAGAAAAAGAAACAATTAGTTTCTTCTCATGAGTAAATATTTTGACCTAGTTGATTGTTTGGTATTCTTGCTCAACTTACTGCATGCTGCAGATAATCAGGTGCCCACAAAGCCTTCTTGGCCACAATAAAATAGTAATAACCTCAAGAGAAATTATCTACATTCTCCTGTAAGAATATCATGGAATAATCAATTTTTTTGGAAGGATCAGTTGAAAGAGGTTCGGCATAATAACGTTCAGTTTAAGTAGGGCTGATGAGTGGTAGAGGTAGGCCAAAGATCATACAGGTAGAAGTCATAGCGACAGATCTATTATCTTTGGATTATGAATATAATCTTCGATCAAGCATAATGGAGAAACAGAATTCTTGTAGTTGAACCCCAAATAAGTAGGGGTTTAAGCTTAACTGAATTGGGTTGAGCATTGCAGGAACCGGTTGAAAACTATTCACCGAAAGTACGAATCAGGTAAAGTTGTGTGGTAGCCAAAAGATTGCAACAATTGGTGAAAATAATCTGCTTTCATTATGGGGATTGAAACTAGATTTATCCTTAAAATGGCAACAAAGCATATATTTGAACTTTGATATGAGAAACCATGCCATGAACCACAGCAGCAGAGGAAGACAATAAGCTGATTTAACAATGGCATCATGTTGAACATGATTTTAAGAGTAATTCTTAAAAGCAAAAGGTTCTGCATAGGCGATCATAGTTTTGCATCCTGCTCGGACACCTAGAATTTTTCTGTTCAGACAATGGCTTAGATTAAGAAACAAATGATGGGCAGAAGAATAAGAATATATTAAATACAAGTTACCAAAGCCTTGAAGTTTTAATAGGACATACCTTCAGCTCCTCAGCCATAAGCTTGTTATTTGTATTCTGAATACCTCGTTTTACAGCAATCTTCACAACAAGGCTTTTCTCCCAAAGTTTAATTATTGCAGCTGCCAATCCCTGGTGGTTCCTATTCCTCCCTGTGAGAATATTTACATAAACAAACTTTATTTAATGTCACAAACAGACAAGGTAAGATAAAAAAGCATGGACCAAAGGTGAACATACCCAGGGCAAAATGACAAGGAAGTGATTTAGCAAGTTTCCGTAAATTTGTCATCTCTGCATTGGTAAGCCGTGGTCTCATTCCAGCAGGAAGAAGCCTGAAAGGTGTCTTATAACCAGGAATCTTTTGAGGAAGTAAATCAGCATCAACTGGAAGAACTCCTGTACCCCACCACTCAACAAACCGAGGTCCTACACCATCTAATAGGCTGTTATACTCAGCTTCTTCTTCAGTCATGCTCTCACTACGTTCAGGCTTCACCACAACTGGTTCACACTTTTCTGGAGTTGAAGTTGTGCCAGTTTCGCTTCCCCTTACTGCATTGCTAGCAAAAGAAACATCTGGGATAAAAAGAGCTTCTCCTTCTCTATCAATAGATTGGGATCTAGAAGGACCTTCATAGTTACTTCCACGGTAGACTACCATAACACTTCCAGATCTCCACAAGACTAATCCTCCTGTACGACGCTGATCATCAATTCAAGCAGTGAATATTAGGTTGTAATAGGAACTCAGAGCTGTGACATCAATCAAGCACAGATGAATAAAATTACAAAATTTAGCTATTTGAGTTACTTCAAAATCTACACAAAAACATGAACAATTTAATCCACCACTTGGCATTAAAGACTAAATGGTATATTACTTATGTGACAAGCTACTTTCTTTATCATGTCCAATGAGCAATTGACATGTTCATCAAACATTTGATTCAGCCATATAAAATACTGCTGTGTAAAACAATTCAAGACTAAACAAGATTCCTTTGGTACCATCTCATTCCTTAGCTAATGAAATCTAATTCACACTAATATTAGATTTCTTCCATATCTCATCCCTTATAACCAAGTAAAACCAAAAGGCTTAATGCATCAACCAATCTACTCTACAAAAACAAAATCTTATTATAACTGTATCACCTCCATCATAACACCACTAGTTTTTTTCCTTTAGAACAGAAAATCTCAGCTATAAATTTAATTCCAAGACTATGAATAATCCTTAAGTCATCCACCTAAACGAAAGACAAAAAATTTGATACTAACAAACGAATAACATAATTTCATATGCAGGAGAAAACAAGAACACAAAAACGATCCAACATTTCCAATAACTAAAGCAACAACCAACCTCAACAATCTCATGGGCAGTCTTCATATCTGTGGCCAGAACCTCATGAAACTTAAGCCTAACTAACTCCTCCTTCCTCCATTTATCATGAATCTTCTCCAAAACCGCCTGCGTAATCCCCGCCTTCGGCACATTGATTCTTTCCCTTAAATACATCCCCATCCTCCTCAACCTCCTCAGCTCCTCATCCTCAATCGTCAGCTCCGCCAATGTCGGTGCCCTTACTCTCCTCTTCTTCACTCCTAAAACCCCCTCCTTCACCACCTCCACCTCCGCCTCGTCTCGCTCCCACGGCAGCACAGCCTCCTCCTTTTCTCTCTCTATCAGCATCGTATCAGGGCGTACCCACTCTCTTTTCAACAAATCACCTAACCTCTCTTCTCCCGTCACCGGCGTTGAATTATATTGGTCCGTTTCATCTTCTCCTTCGTCTTCATCGTCTGATCCTAAACCTAAGTTTCGCAACCTCAGAACGATTCTTTCTATCGCACTTTGGCTTTTATCTCTATCGAAATATCGAGTTTCGACATCCGTCTTATCATCACCGTCCGATTGAATGACTTTCTGGGAAGGAGAGGACCAGGCTTGGAGCGAAGAGGAGGAGGCGGAGGAGTTAGGAGGCACGGAGGCTTCCTGGTCCCACGGGTAAGAATAGCGGTTGAACTTGGAGCTAGGACTATTTCCAGTTCGGAGAGAAGAGAAAGGTCTGAAGAAGCGAAATGACGGTTTTGGGGCTGAGAAGAAAAGGTTAAGGGAAGAAGAAGAGTAGGAGTAAGAGTAAGAGGCGAAAGGGAGTGAGGTTCTGAGTGGCATTTCCGTAAATTTAGTCGTCGCGAAGGCCATTCTTTTTATTTGAATTTTAAGGTTGGTTTCGTCATTGAGGAATCTTCGCCATTGTTTTGGTTGCAGAGTGTGGAAGCATTGAAAAACTTGGAAGCAAGCCGTTTTCAGTTGCAGGGGGAGATAAGATTTTCTTTTTCTTTTTTTTTTAATTTTTTTTGGATATTTTGTGGTATGGGTATAGGTTGATTTTGGCCCATGGGCTTCGATTCTTTATGTTGCAAATTGGGCTTAACATTGTTCAGGTTTTCTTTTTTTTTTTTAATTTTAAAATTTTAACAGGTAGTGTTATTATTGTATATATTTAATTTCGAAAATTATAAAAAAACAAAGCACTATCAACCTATGAGTACAAACTTTAACATTTTTGTGATTTTAAAGTTTTTAATATGAAACTATATAGTTCATTTTTTCTCAATCAGCACCTCATGAGTTTATACAGTAAAATTACAAATATATATATATATATATATTGAAAGGAATTACAAATATATTTTAAAGTGTGAATAAATAGGTTAATTTTGAGTTGAAAGTGTTTTAATCATTTTACTAGATAAAATTAATAGTCCAAATTTTGTACAATAAAAGATATTTACAGGATATTAATGAAAAAAAATCATAACATGTTATATGAAAAAAATTAAAATCACAGAAGATATAAATGGAATTTATCTAATTATAAAATAAGGGTGATATAGAAATTGCATCATTAGCCAGAATAATATTCTTATTATTTTTTTGCACATGTTTTCTACATTTAATTGTTTTCAAGAAATCAATTTTTTTTTTTGCACCAAAATGAAATGGGAATGAAGTATAAGTTTATTGACAAATAATGTAATTTACTTCTATTAAATATTAATAAATTAAAAAGTGATAACCAAATTAAGACCCAAAGCAAAATCAAGTTTGAGTAATAGTATCTTTTAATTAAATAATTAGTTTGAAAGGTAGGATCAATGTAAAAATGATAGTAAAATGATGTTTTGCATCAAGTAAATTTTTGAGAGTTTGACTAAAGCGTATCCAATTGAAATTAAGAAAGAGGTGCTTAATGCTAAAAATATCATGAATTTTTTGTTAATTTATGATCAAATTTCCATCTCGAAAATTTAAAATCATCGATTTACAAGTTTAATAGCATACTTACAATTCATTCTAGAGACAAATACAGATTTGTGATGAAAAGTATTATTACATATAAAATTTGGAATATTCAAAAGTAAAAGGAAAATTCTAATTTCATAGTAATTGTGATTGTATTTGTAAATCAATTATACGATCATTTAAGGTTTTCGAGTCGAGACTTTTTCTTCCATCTAATCCAAAAACAAAAAAAAAAAAAGATAATAAGAAGTCTTGCAATCTTATTATTATCATGATTAATTTTGAAGTGAGAATAGCTTTTACTCGAAGAATGTCATCAATCACAACAAATGTATTGCAAAGAAATGAGGGTTCAAGAAGACGAGATACCTGTAGTTTGAGGGCCTTCAGCTGCAAATTGAGAGCTTTTCTCTTTTCCAAGTAATCCTTTACTTTCTTTATCGACTGATTAAACCATTGCATGGGGGAAAAAAATTTCAAACATTATTTATTCTACGTTGGTTTTTAATATAGAAAAGAAAACAAAAAAGCGTGGAAAACAAAATATAGATTGAGATTTATATACTTCTAAAAGGTCACGTTTTTGTTGTTCCCAGAAAGCAACTTCTTTTTCCATTTCTTCTTTCGACTGCAAAATTCAAATCCATTTTTGTTAGTTCTAACTAAAAATGCTTATCTTAAAATAATTAAAGAAAATATATTTTTAAGTGTTTTTAGTGTTTTTATGTATAAAATTTGATTACATAGTCTTACTGAAACACTTCATACGAAGATAATAAACTTAATGCTTTTTAAACTTGGCATGGACTCTAGATTTACTATCAAACTTATATTGTTTGTACTTAATGCTTAAACTTGAGATAATTGCTTTGAATTTATACATATAAATTTTAATACATAATCCAATAATGAACTTAAGCACTTGGAAATTAAGAGAGAGGAGAACAGAAGTGAAGCAGAAAATTACCTTCCTCTTGGCACGCTTTTTACTAGGTACGAAGATATTATTAGCCTCTTGCACTGTGCTTGGCTCTGCTTTGATTTTTCCGGACCCCTTTAATCATTTTTTTTTGTACAAATTAATGATGTAATTTGAAGGTTAAAAAGAAAATGTAAACAAATAAAGGATATTTACAGGAAATTCGAGACCTACCCGAACAAAATGGCCTTTGGGCACAGCTAGCTTACCCAATCCTTCTTCAAATTCCTCCTTGGCCTGAAAACAAGGAAGAAAGGAAGAATCATTTTATAGAACTTGATGAACACAGGCAACAAACAAATCCTTTCATTTATAGACATGACTGTACTTGTAGAAAATTAATGAAGAAATAGACTTTCCCTTTTATTGCAAGTCTTTTCTTATCATCATGACACTTTTAGGATGAATATCTACTTTAGGATTTCGAGGCTTATTTTCAAATTCGTATTTGTCTCTAAGCATAACGAATTTCAGAAAGAGAGTTATATTTTATTTTTATTTTTATAACCTTGTGTTGGGGATTAGAAGAAGTGTTTGGTTCATGATCTGGAAGTTCAAGGCTTGGAGTTTTAACTTTGATTTCAGAAGAATTCTCTTCAATGTATGGGACATGCTGATCATCAGTACCATGCTTCGAATTCTCAGTATGGAATTCCAACTGTGAAGCAACACTACGATGAGAAAGGCTTTCTTTAATGGCTGATCTTCTTGCTCTAATTCCCCATCTTGGAAATGCAGGTTCTATTGAAAGATTAGACAATTCTAACAAGATATTGGCGACCTCTTTCTCAGTATCAGTGGCATTATCAAACAAGTCTGGATTGTTCATCATTATGGTTTTCAATGTTCCTTTTTTCTTCTTATGGAAGAAGAGTTTTGATATATTGACAGAACAAGAGATATCAATAAGAAAATTCTACTGTCACTAACTTCTCAATCTCCAATAGGGTTTTTTTTTTTTTCAACAATGGATGAAGAATTTTAAAAAAATGGAAAGAATAATTACAATATTTTTTTTTCATTCATGTTTAAAAACCAGAAAGTCCTATTTATAAGTCAAGATGTCTCTTCCGAACATACACAACTGTTCTCAACTGTTTGTTTCGAACAGCCACAATTGTTTATTTTTCAACAGATACAAATTTCTATTTTCCTTGTTTCCAACAAAAATAATTGATTCTTTTCCAAGGAACTGCTATCTTCTATGAATCTCTCTGTATCCCTGTTAAGCTCAATGTTTATTGGAGCCCTGCTGCTGTTCTTTCCTTGAATGGCATTTGAAAACTTCTGCTCTGCTGATCTTTATCTTTCTGATCAGACTCTGTATCTTATTGATACTAAGAAATAACCTTCTGATCCTTATCTTTCAAAATCTTTTTTATGTATAAAACCATTTCAATAAGAAAGTACAGTAATTAATAAAAGTTAAAATTAATTTCTATTCGCTAAATGAATTGGAAGTTAGACTAAAATATTGTAAACCTTTTTTGTGTTATGTAAGAGGAAGTCTAAAGGGAAAGAGAAAAGATATCCACATCTTGGATCTTAACACTTTGAGAATACTAACAATACAAAACAACAAAATATTGAACCATTTGCAGATGATCAAGCAAACATTGTTTGGTTTATTGGGGGCATCATGGCAAGGTGTTGCTGCTACATGCTTTGTCTCTTTGCTAAGTTTCCATGCCATCCTAGGAACACAAAATAACCCAAAGGTTAAACAATGGTCGATAAAGAAAATTATTGATAAATGCATGTGTATATTATAAAATTTCAAGACAACAATCTACAGTAAAGATAGCAAAAAGATATTTGAAACTTGAAGAAAGTATTTTTCGAATTGCAAAATTTGAGGCTCGAATTCTGATGTTTGAGATGGGGCAGGAATAGGATGAGATTTATGAGATGGAAGATGACTACCTCTTATTGTGTTGCAAAATATTAAATATCATATATATGTATCGAAAAAAAGTTGGATAACAATTTGATGAAATGATTTTGGCATTGGGAAAAAGATTGAGTAGTGTCCAAGGAAACAAACATTAATTAAGTGTATAATCTGGTATGGCTGATAGGAGGAGGCTGGTTTTTTCAAAAGCGGCAGACTTCATATTTATGATGGTATACGGCTGCTTCCACGTAGAGAGAATGGTCATATCTTGACTGGAAGAAAGACTACCGTTATGGAGGTTTGGTTTCTGACTTTCAGAATTGATGGTGCCTATTTCCATGAATACTATGTTGAGATGGATTCTACCTTCCGGACTTTGTTTTGGTGTTGTGCTTTTGCCTTTGATTTCAAGGTGCTTGATGAATGTTTCTTGGGTTTCGAGGGTGTTTTTGCTGCTGATTTTGTTGCTATTATTGCTGCTGGGTGTTCTTGGAGTCTGAATTTTATGTTTGGTTGTGTGTTTCAAGCTCTTCTGGTCTTGTCCATTCCTCCAGTTCTGTCATTGTTCAAGTCTAATTCTCTAAGGCAATGCGGCAATGTCTAAGTTTCATAGTGCTGTTTAAAGCTTATATTATTGCTGTTGCTGGGTAGTTCCAAGCTTTCATGCACCTGTTCTTGGAGTCTGTACATTGTTGCTAGCTCTTCTATATGTGGTTGTGGTGCAAGCAGTTTCTGATACTTGTGTTTGAGCTTGGAGGTCATCCATTTGTTGTTGCAGTTACAGTAAAATATTCAAAATCTCCAAAGTTTTGGTTATAATTAAGTCAGAGTTCATTAATATTGCAAATAGACAATTCGTCCCAAAACCCTAAACGTCGTTAATAAATTTAAAAAAATATTAAAATATCCATATCTCTATTCTTCCCCTTTCCCATTGACTTCACCGATCCATCTCAGTCTTCTCTCCCTATGTAAAGAGCCCATTGATTCTTGCTCTTGGTCGTCTCCTGTCCCATCCCATTTCTCTCCACTCTCATGTGGCCCAACTCTCTCTCTCCCTCTCTCGTTCTCTCTATCTTTAAGAATATCCTTGTTTTTTGTTTCTAATTTCTGTGTTGTTCTGTAACGGGTATTATGGGTCACGGGTCTGTGATCCTATTCAAGTTGGTTCCTCAATGTTTAAGCAAGACAAGGAAGGATGGAATCAGCACATCCCCTACTTTCAATTCGTTCAAGAATAATTATCTTATTAGATAACTAACTTCTTTACTTTCTGCTTTTATTTACAATGAGTGACTTTTTTTAACCGTATTATTATCTAGATGATTGTAATTCTTTTCGTACGTAAATACGAGATTTTATATATTTTTATTGTGGGTTAAAATTAGAGTTTGGGAAAATTTTGTTTAGAAAACATTAACATTTCAATTATTATTTTGAAACTTTTTGGATTTTATTGTTAAAAGAAATCTCCATTTCCATATCTTCATTTTTAAGGTGTGGGTGCTATGCTTTTGTGATTTAATTTTTATTTTGGCTAATTTTTTGTATTAATGTTTTCTTTGAATGTTGTAGCAGAAATATTGGAGAAGATGAAACACTAAAATTAATTAAGTAAAAAGTAAAAATTGTTATAAAATATATGTCACATCATCAAATAAACAGAAACTCTAATAATAAACTGATGGTAGAACTAACAATATATAAACTTTTGAAACGGAGTGTCCATTTTCAATATTAATGTACTTAGATTAAATTATTCTCAAAACTTTAGGAGTTATGAGTAATTTACTCTTTGTTTTAATATGTAATTGTTTTCGAGAAATCAAACTTTTTTTTTCACAAAATCTGAAACTATTTAAGGACTAAAATGGGAATAAAATATAAGTTTAGGGGAAATAATGTAATTTATTTACATTTTCTTGCTCTTGAAGGTTCATAAGTCCTGCTAGAGTTAGGGCAGACTCTCCTTACATATAGGCCTCCCTCAAGAGTGGAACATCTATTACTCTTTACTTTAATTAGCTTTCTCTAAGAAAGACTTCGAATTTTGTCATCTCATTCATTAAGCTTAGGGTTTCACTTTTGTTCTCAAGAATCTAGTATTGTGATTGCTAAGACAATGAGGCGTTTGATTCAAGCAAAAGATCGCCCATGGCTGGCCCTTCCCTACCATCCCAAGCGATCAGACAAGAGATGTAGTTTCATGAGCTTTCAGAGCGTCTCAAGCAACAAAATTTACCATCGTAAACTCCCTGGCGTTGGCGGATCAAAGACCATCTGTGGATCGTCCGCAGGTTTTCTTGTTATGGTGGATCAAACTTGCGATCAGATTACCATGATCGACCCTCTTACCAAAATATCAGTTTCAGTTACCGTCAGTCTCAACTTCGCTGCGGCCTAAAGATTCCATCGACACGCAAAACTACTTTGTTCATAAGGCCGTGCTTTCTTCCCCTCCTGATTGCAATCCATACGATTACGTTCTCATGGTTATATATGGAGAGAAACGGGAACTCGCTTACTACGAGGCAAAGAGTCGAACTTGGACGAAGCTGCAAGAAGCTGGACGTTATTATGACGATGTTATCTTTCACAAGGGAGAATTTTATGCTGTGGATGAGTACGGAAAACTGGTGGTTTGTCAGCCTTGTTCTCTTCCGATCGTTTTGGAAATTGCAATGCCATGGCTTCTTCGGGGGAGCAAGGTTTATCTTGTCGGCATGGAGGACTCATTGTGCGTTGTTATTAGATTTTTGAAGGATAACCCTAGCGTGGGCTATGAAACTTACAAGTTTGAAGTACGCTTGCTGGAGCCAAACGAGCAATGGACGCATCTCGGAAGCATTGAGGACTGGGCATTCTTCTTAGGTCAGAACGAGTCAGCAGCACTACCAGTTGAAGATTTCAAGGGATTAAAAGATGACCGCATTTACTTCACGGACGACAATTCGGACGCATGCAAGTATGGAGTCATTGGTGGCCACGATTCCGGGGTATTTGACATGGGAGAAGAGAGTTTCCAGCCCCTGGAATACTGTCAGTGTCCACGACCAGTCTGGTTGACACCAGAAAATAGACCTTCCGCATGAACTTAAAAATCTAGATGGCCAGTTTGATTTTAGTTAGCTGTAAACTGTTAGAAATTTAGAAAAAGAAGAAAGAGAATGACTTCGAGAGCATGAATTATCACTTTCGTTAAAGTATTTTTCAACCTCCAAGTTACAACAAAGTTTTTAACACTCTTATCAGAATTATGAAATGATAATATAAGAACATTATTTATATAATAAACCAACGTATACATCTTTTAATAAAAAAAATTTGTATCTTTTCATAATATGACTTTTCAAATAAGAATTATTTATAAGTTTTTAGTCACAACTTTTCCCAACATTAACAAACTATCTAACATAAACTTGGTTGTTATTCGTAACAATTCGTAAAGAATTTTTGTGTTTTAAATTGATATGGCCTCCTATTTATGTTATGCTTGGTTGTTTGAATGTTTCAAGCTTTTCTGGTCTTGTCCATTTCTCTTGCAGTGCCGGTTCATGGGTAAAGCCACCAAAGCGGTGGCTTTAGGTTTCAAATTTTATAGGTCTTTAATTTTATAATAATAATATAATTAATTATATTAAAAATATATAAAAATTAAAATAATTAATAAAATATCTATTTATCTATTCTTTTGGACCTACTAAATATCTATTTCTCATGTATAGGCAAGATAATTAATAAAATAAGATATTCTCTCATTTTTCTAATTATGTGCTTAATATATCTAAATTTTTTTATCACTTCTCAATTCCTACAATACAATTAATTCTAAATTATTTTTGTTATTTTCAGTCAACTAACATTAATATGTATTTAATGATCTCCAATATTTTTTTTATCTCAACTATTTCTTCTATTTTCAATCAATTAATGTGTTTAGTTATCTCCAATAGTTATTTTTTATATATGAAATCAATTATTTTTTTCAATTTATAATATTCAATTTTGAATTCTTCTTTTCTCATTTACTCTTTTTTCTTTGAATTTCAATTTTTCTCCAAAAAATACGCAAGAAGTCTATTATGTATATTATTTTCATAAAGTCATGAGCCTTATTTACTGTTTGGAATAAGCATATAACAATTAAGTACTATTATTCTAATCTTTGCAAACTTTTTTACCTTAATTTAAAGTTTATATTACATTATTATATTATATCTATTTTATATGATAGTTGATTTATTGCATTAGAAATTAAACTAAAAATTTTAATAATTTTTTTTAATTTCAATAAAAAAAGTCTCATTTAAATATTTAACTTTAAATCCTTGAGATTATTAAGCCGCCTCTCTTCTCCTGTTCTGTCATTGTTCAAGTCTAAATCTCTATGGCAATGCAGCAATGTCTAAGTTTCATAGTGCTGTTTAAAGCGTACATTATTGATGCTGCTGCGTAGTTCCTGTTGTTGGAGTCTGTACACTGTCGCTAGTTCTATATGTGGTTTGAGGTGCAGGCAGTTTCTCATACTTGTGTTTGAGCTTGGAGGTCATTTTTTGTTGTTGCAGCTTGAATTGAAAGTATTTAGATAATTTTACTAAATAAAATTAACTGTCTAAGTACGATACAATAGAAGATAGTTACAGGATATTGATTAAGAAAAAGAAAATCATAAGATTGTCATATGAAAGGTGATATACACTTAAAGTTAGGCTTTTTATTATGACTATGTAAAACCAAAATAAAAAATTAAATGTCGAACAAATAAAACGTGAAGTATAATACTGACAAATAATGTAATTTATTTCCATTTCCATTTTTATTTTGCACGTGATTATAAATATTAATAAATTAAAAAGTGGCAAAATCAGGTTTGAGTAATAGTATCTTTTAATCAATATTTACTAATTATTCTGTTTAATTAAATAACTATTTTGGAATATGGGATTAATGTGAAAATGATGATAAAATGATGTTGTGCATTAAGTAAAATTTTTAATTAAAATTAAGTGATAACAAGCAGATTCGACGAAAAAAAAAAAGAAACTCCCATTTCTCTTGATTCATACTAATTAATTCTCAAAAATACAATTAGTAGGAAGAGTTTGATTAAAACGTATGCAGAATATAACATTAGAATTAAGAAAGAGGTGCTTAATGCTGAAAATGTCACGAATTTATTAATTTACAAATTTGGCATACTTGGAATTCATCCTACAGACAAATATCGATATGTGATGAAGAGTATTATTCCATAAATATTCTAATTTCACAATACTTGTAACGGTATTTGTATATCAGCTATATGATCATTTAGGATTTTCAAGTCCAAATCTTTTCTTCCCTCCTAATCCAAAAAACAAAAAAAAAAAACCAATAATAAGATGTCTTGCAATTTTATTATTAATTAATAATTTTGAGAAGAAAAAAGAAATGAGGGCTCAAGAAGATGAGATACCTGTCGTTTGAGGGCCTTGAGCTGCAGATTGAGAGCTTTTCTCAGATGAGATACCTGTAGTTTGAGGGCCTAAAGCTGCAGATTGAGAGCTTTTCTCAGATGAGATACCTGTTGTTTGACGGCCTTCAGCTGCAGATTGAGAGTTTTTCTATTTTCCAAGTAATGATTGACTTTCTCTATCGACTGATCAAACCATTGCATGGGGAAAAGAAATTACAAACATTTATTATAAGTTGGTTTAGGTATAGAAAAAAATTAAAAAATGTAAATTGAGATTTACATACTTTTAAAAGATCACGTTTTTGCTGTTTTCAGAATATCATTTCTTTTTCTATTTCTTCTTTCGACTGCAAAACCCATATCCATTTTTGTAGTTATAGCTAAACATGCTTACCTTAAAATAATTAAAGAGACTATTTTTACGGGTATTAGGGGCGGTTCAATATCTTTAAAGGCCTCAAGTGCTTAAATATTTAAATGAGGTCTTTGGTCTTTTTTATTGAAATTAAAAAAAATTACTGTTAATTGGAGATCATTAAAAGCATATTATGTTCATTGAAACAAAAAAAAAATTAATTAAGAATTATTAACATTATGAGAATTGAGAAGTGATAAAAAGTAGAGATTTATTAGGCACATAATTGGACAAGTGAGAGAATATGTCATTTTATTAATTATTTTAATTTTTACATAATTGGAGAATTGAGATGAACAATTGAGAAATAATAGAATAAGATCTTAATTTAAGAAAAAATTTATTAATTACATTAATTTTTATGTTTTTAATATAATTAATTATATTATACAAGATTATGAGACTTCTGAGACCTAAAGCAAGGGTTTTGGTGACTTTATGCTAAAGCTAGCCCTGATGGGTGCTTTTAGATTTTTGTTTATACATAATATTTGACTACATAATGAAAAATTGTACTTTCACGTCTCATAAAATCTATTTTTCTTCAATGTCTTGCTTTGATTATTGAGATTCTTCAAAAGATATTTATTCCATAGAAACAAGATTATAAACTTTATACAAAGATAATCCATTATAACAACAGGCATCCCTAGATTTACTATCAAAACTTACATGATTTGTTTGATAATGAAATTAAGCACTTGGAAATTAAGAGAGAGGAGAACAGCAGTGAAGCAGAAAATTACCTTTCTCTTGGCACGCTTTTTACGAACTGTGGTTGGCTCTGCTTTGATTTTTCTGGACCTCTTTAATCATTTTTTTAGTACAATTAATGATGTAATTTGAAGGCTAAAAACTAAAAAAAAAAAAAAAAAACTGTAAACAAATAAAGGATATTTACAGGAAATTCGAGACCTACCCGAACAAAATGACCTTTGGACACAGCCACCTTATCCAATCCTCTTTCAAATTCCTCTTTGGCCTGAAAACAAGGCAAAAAGAGAAAATCATTGAATAGAACTTGATGAACACAGGCAACAACCAAATCCTTTCACCTATAGACATGATTTTACTAGTAGAAAATTAATGAAAAAATAGACTTACCCTTTTATTGTAAGTCTTTTTTATGATCATAACACTCTTAGGACGAATATCTGCTTCAAGCTGGGGATGTTTATTTTCAATTTGTATCGATTTATGAGTATGACGAATTTCAGAAAAAGGGTTAAATTTTATTTTTATAACTTTATGTTGAGGATTAAAAAAAGTGGTTGGTTCAAGGTTTAGAGGTTCAACTTTGATTTCAGAAGAATTCTCTTTAATATACGAGATATGCTGATCATCAGTACCATGCTTCGAATTCTCATTCTCATTCTCACCATCACATAGAGGAGTTTCCAACTGTGAAGCAACACTATGATCAGCCATAAGAAGAGAAAGGCTTTTTTAAGGGCTGATCATTTTGGTCTATATCCCTATAATCCTGGAACTACAGGTTCTATTGAAAGACTAGACAGATCAAGCAACATATTGGCGACCTCTTTCTCAGTATCAGTGGCATTGTCAAACAAGTTTGGACAGTTCATCAGTATGGTTTTTAATCCTCTTTTAATTTTGGCAGATTATATTGATTGAGGCAAGAGACAAGGAAGAGGCCTGTTGCAAATTTAAAAGGAGTAAATGGAATAATTTCGCTTTGAGAAGGGTTGCAATAAAAAAAAAAAAGTTAAGATTTATATCAAATTCCTGTAGAGTGTTTTTCTTTTTTTTAACAGTAATGGAAGAAGAATTTGAAAAAAATGGTGAGAATAATTACTAATTGTTTGTTTTTTTCATTCATCTTCATGAAACTGAAGAGTCCTATTTATAAGTAAAAATGCCTCCTCCCAACATACACAACTGTATGTTTTCAACAGACACAACTAGAGATACAATTGTCTGTTTTCATTAGACACAATTGTGTATTTCCCTTTCCTATGTTTCTTATTTCCAACAAAAATAATTGTTTGTTTTCCAAGGGTTGTCCAATGGCCAAATTACTTGCCTTAGCCCATAAGCTAAATCAATTTTTCGGCGGGGTTAGACAAAAAAATTACACAAAATATCAAAACTTTGTCAAATTTTTGAGTTGGCATGGGTTTGATTTCTTAAAGCTTGGCTCGACATTTTCTTGAGATGGGAGAACAGAGTTTCCAGCCTCTGAAATGCTCTCAGGCGCCAGGACCAGTCTGGTTGGCACCAGAGAATAGACGTTTCCCATGAACTGCTGTAACATAAAAATTTAGCTGGCCAGTTTGATCTTAGTTAACTGTAGACATGACTTGGCTATTTTGAGAACTGCATTTACTGCAGCTATTCTTTCTCTGAGTGGCATTTGAAAACTGCTGCTCCGTTGATCTTTATCTTTCTGATCAGACTCTGTATCTTATTGATACTAATAAAACACCTTCTAATCTTTATCTTTCAAATATATTTTTTTAATGTATAAAACCATTTTAATAAGAAAGGAAAATAATTAATGAAAGTTACAATTAATTTCTATCCGCTAAAGGAATTGGAAGTTGGATTAGAATATTGCCACAAAATATTGAACCATTAGCAGATTATCAAGCAAGCATCGTTTGGTTTATTGGGGGCATCATGGCAAGGTGTTGCTGCTGCATGCTCTATCTCTTTGCTAAGTTTCCATGCCATCTTAGGAACACAAAATAACCGAAAGGTTAAAAAATGGTCGATAAAGAAAGTTATTGATAATTGCGTGTGTATATTATAAAATTTCAAGAGAAAAATCTACAGGAAAGATAGCAAAAAAATATAGAGAGAATGGTCATATATTGACTGGAAGAAAGAGTGCCATTATGGAGGTTTGGTTTCTGATTTCCAGAATTGACGGTGCCTATTTCGATGAATACCATGTTGAGATGAATTCTACCTTCCGGACTTTGTTTTGGTGCTGTGCTTTTGCCTTTGATTTCAAGGTGCTTGATGAATGTTTCTTGGGGTTCGAGGGTGTTTTTGCTACTGATTTTGTTGCTATTATTGCTTTGGGGTGTTCTTGGAGTCTGAATTTTATGTTTGGTTGTGTGTTTCAAGCTCTTCTGGTCTTGTCCACTTGCTCCTGTTCTGTCATTGTTCAAGTCTAATTCTCTACGGCAATGCGGCAATGTCTAAGTTTCATAGTGCTGTTTCAAGCTTGAATTATTGCTACTGCTGGGTACTTCCGAGCTTCCATACGCCTGTTCTTGGAGGCTGTACATTGTTGCTAGTTCTATAATGTGGTTGTGGTGCAGGCAGTTTTTTATACTTGTGTTTGAACTTGGAGGTCATCTTTTAGCTGTTGCAGTTATTAAGCTTAAGGCTTCACTTTTGTTCTCAAGAATCGGGTATTGTGGTTGCTAAGACATGGGTAGTTTGGTTCAAGCGAAAGGTCGCCCATTGATATAAAAGAAATGACTAATTGAATCGGTAAACCATCCTTAGTTTAGTTGATAAAAAAATAATATCTTTTAATCAAAATAAATAATTTTGATTTATACGTATCTGTATACAAATTTAACATTGAAATAAAAAAAGAGATGTTTAATGTTGAAAACGGTCATGAATTTTTTATTACTCAAGTTTGGCACACTCACAACTCATCCTACGGACAAATATAGATTTGGAATGAAAAATGTTTTTATTATTTACATAGAAATTGAAATATCCAAAAGTAAAAATAAAATTTCTAATTTCACAAAGAAATTACAAACATTTATTATACGTTGGTTTTGAATATAGAAAAGAAACAAACTAAATATACTGTAGACAACAAAATATAGATTAAGGTTTACATATTTCTAAAAGATCACGTTTTGGCTATTACAAGAATGCCACTTCTTTTTCCATTTCTTCTCTTGACTGCAAAACTCAAATCCATTTTTTTTAATTATAACTAAAAATGCTTACCTTAAAATAATTAAAGAAAATATTTTTGTGGGTGTTTTTAGATTTTTTTTTTTTTACACATAATATTTGACTATATATTGAGAAATAGTACTTTCTCGTCTCATAAATTCCATTTCTGATCAGATGTCTTGCTTTGATTCTTGAGATACTTTTGGAATATCCCCATTACAGAATCGAAGCCTGTGGTTCCACATCTTATCACAATACATTAAATCAAGAACACAACCTCACAGCACCCAATAAAAGCCATATTACAACCTCAAAACTATCCTCCTTCATACTGGATGCTAACACAACTAATAACCAAGGCCACCTACCAATTTACTTAATGCATTGTATTCTGGAGTAGCCAAAGAAAACAGTTACCCCAGGGAAGGATGACTCCGAACAGCATAGACTCATGCCTTCTTCAGGTAGCAGAAAAAAGAAATAGCTGGGTATTAAATTTAGCACAGCAATAAACGCAGCTATAGCAGACCTCAAAACAGCATAGTTTGAATAATTAAACTCCAATCTTATCAAATAATGTTTTAAGCATCCTTTTTCTATATTTTTAATGGACACTAATCGGTTCACTAATCCACTTGATTACATTAGCAGAGTCATTCACAATTAACAAAGAGAAAACTATAAGTACTGCACTAAGTTCTGCAAAGACCTCATATACCCGCCTCCCTCGAATTCTTCCTAGCAGCCCCAAAACTTTAGGACACTTACTAGAGATTTTTGCTAAATTTGAATAAATCATAATGTCAAGAGTAGAATCGGCTATCCCAGGCCATCTGGCTCGAGCCCAGTAAGCAACATGAACCTTCTCCCTACCCTACATGTAAAAAATAGATGTTCAACAGTCGCTAACTCCACATTACAAATGACACACATACCCATAAAAAATTTTCAATTAGTTTCTCGCTTCCATGCCAACTTATCAACTTATCTTTTACACACTCATCCAAAGGACAATCTCTAAATAAACAAAAAAAAAAAATGATCTCTCTGACTCATTTCCCACCAAAGACTCTTACGAAATTCAATATTCCAAACCCACTCATTTTCTACCCTTTTCCCATACTCACACACCTCCTTTTCGTTGACCATTAAAGCATACATCCTAAGAAAACTCTCTTAATATAAGCTCCTCAAGCCACACATCATATAAAAAAAACACACTTTGCCCATTACTGATAATAACACCAATTGTTAGTAAGGAAAGGGGCTAATGATGTCGCGTCACATTGTAGAACAGTTCCAATTAATCTCAGAACTCAGAAGTACTGCAGAGGGGTCAACTATCTTATTAGCTATCAATGCACAATCAGTAATCTGTCTTTCCCTGATGAATGCAAATTGATGGTCACCAATTACGTCCCCAATCACCATTCTAAATCTATTTACAAGTAGATTCAATACAATCTTGTAAATACTTCCAAACCATAATAGGGCAAAGTTCATTAATCAACCTTGGATTAATTCCTCTTGGGACTAATGTAATGAATGACAAACTTAATTTTAAAACTTGAGATAATTGCTATGAATTTATACATATAAATTTTAACACATAAGCTCAATAATGAAATTATGCACTTGGAAATTAAGAGAGACGAGAACAGTAGTGAAGCAGGAAATTACCTTTCTCTTGGCACTCTTTTACTAAGAACGAAGATATAATTACATACATAGAATTTGGAATATCTAAAAATAAAAATAAAAATTCTAATTTCACAGTACAGTTATACGATCATTTAGGGTTTTCGATTCCAAATCTTGTCTTCCTCATAATCCAAAAAACAAAAAAATATTATTAAGTTGTCTCGTAATTTTACTATTCATGGTTTTGCTTCCTGTAGTTTAAGGGCCTTCTGCTGCAACTTGAGAGCTTTTCTCTTTTCCAAGTGCTCCTTTACATTCTCTTTCGACTGATTAAACAGTTGTGCAAAGAAATTACAAACAGTTATTACACGTTGGTTTTGAATATAGAAAAGGAATAAATTAAAATTCTATGAAAATCAAAATGTAAATTAAGATTTACATACCTCCAAAACTTTTAAAAGACCACGTTTTCGTTGTTCCAATAATGCCAATTCTTTTTTCAATTCTTCTATCGACTGTAAAATTCAAATCTTTTTTTTTAATTACAATTAAAAAATACTTATTTTAAAATAATTGTAAAAAATATTTTTAGAGTGTTTTAAATTACTTTCTCTTCTCATAAATTCCATTTCTCTTCGATTTCTTGCTTTAATTCTTGAGATACTTTGGAAGATATTTATGGATTACAACAAGGGGCATCTCTAGATTTACTATCAAACTTACAAGATTGTTTGTACTCAATCTTTAATCTTGTAAGAGAGAGGAGAGCAGTAATGAAGCAGAAAATTACCTTTCTCTTGTCGCGCTTTTTACTAGGTACGAAGACTTTACTAGCCTCTGGCACTGTGCTTGTCTCTGCTTTGATTTTTCCGGACCCCTTAATCATTTTTTTTTTGTACAAATTAATGATGTAATTTGAAGGTTAAAAACCCAAAAAAAAAACAAAAGCTGTGAACAAATAGAGGATATTTAGAGGAAATTTGAAACCTACCCGAAGTAAATGACCTTTGGGCACAACTGATTTACCCAATCCTTCTTCAATTTCATCTTTGGCCTGAGAACAAGGAAAAGAAAAGGAAAAATCATTTTATAGAGCTTGATGAACACAGCCAACAACCAAATCCTTTCATTTATAGACATGACTATATACTAGTGAAAAATTAATGAAGAAATAGACTTACCCTTTCGTTGCAAGTCTTGTTTATGATCATAAGACCTTTAGGATGAATATCTGCTTTAAGTTTGGGAGGTTTATCTTCAATTTGTATTTGTTTCTGAGAATAATGAATTTCAGAAGGAGGGTTAAATTTTATTTTTATAACCTTGTGTTGGGAAGTGGTTGGTTCAAGGCTTGCAGATTGAACTTTGATTTCGGAAGAATTCTCTTCAATATAAGGGATGCGTTGATCGTCAGTATCACGGTTTGAATTCTCATTCTCATTCTCACCATTACATGTAGGAGTTTCCAACTGTGAAGCAACACTATGATCTTCTATAGGAAGAGAAGGGCTTTCTTTAAGGACTGATCTTCTTACTCTAAATCTCCTTTTTGGAACAATAGGTTCTATAAATAACCTAGGCAGTTCTAGCAAGATATTGGCGACCTCTTTCTCAGTATTAGTGGCATTGTCAAACAAGTCTGAACTATTCATCATTATGGTTTTCAATGTTTTCGTTTTATCCTTATGAAGAAAGAGTTTTGACAAATTATTGACAGAGGTGGGTGATAAGGAAAAAGGGTGTTGCAAATTTAAAAGAAGTAAAAGGAATAAATTCACTTTAAGAAGGGTTGCAACAAAAAAAAATAAGATTTATGTTTTTAATGTACTTGAAAAACAAAAATTTATCAAACTTCTATAGAATTCTTATTTTCTTTTGCAGCAATGGAAGAAAAATTTGAAAAAAAAAATGGAGAGAATTATTATAAATTGTTTTTTCTTTTCATTCATGTTCAAAAGACAAAAAATCTCATTTATTTATAAGAAAAAATTGTTTCTCCCAACATACACGCCTGTATGTTTTCAACAGACACAACTGTTTGTTTCTATAAGGCACAATTATTCAATTTTTCAACAGACTTAAAAGAAAAGTAACAGCACAAAGCGACAAATTATTGAACCATTTGCAGATTATCGAGCAAACACCGTTTGGTTTATTAGGGGCGTCATGACAAGGTGTTGCTGCTGCATGCTCTGTCTCTTTGCGAAGGTTCCATGCCACCCTGGGAACACAAAGTAACCAAAAGGTTAAACAATGGTAGATAAAGAAATTTATTGATAAATGCATGTGTATATTATAAAATTTCAAGAGAACACTCTACAGGAAAGATAGCAAAATAATATAGAGAGAATGGTCATATCTTGATTGGAAGAAAGAGCGCCATTATGGAGGTTTGGTTTCTGATTTTCAGAATTGATGGTGCCTGTTTCCATATATACTATGTTGAGATGGATTCTACCTTCCGGACTTTGTTTTGGTGTTGTGCTTTTGCCTTTGATTTCAAGGTGCTTGATGAATGTTTCTTGTGTTCCGAGGGTGTTTTTGCTGCTGATTTTGTTGCTATTATTGTTGCTGGGTGTTCTTGGAGTCTGACTTTTATGTTTGGTTGTGTGTTTCAGGCTCTTCTGGTCTTGTCCATTCCTCCAGTTCTGTCATTGTTCAAGTCAAATTTCTCTATAGTAATGCGGCAATGTCTAAGTTACGTAGGGCTGTTTAAAGCTTATATTATTGCTGTTGCTTGGGTAGTTCCAAGCTTCCATGCGCCTGTTCTTGGAGTCTGTACATTGTTCTTCTATTCGTGGTTGTGGTGCAGGCAGTTTCTGATACTTGTGTTTGAGCTTGGAGGTCATCTTTTTGTTGTTGCAATTAGAGTGGTTTGTACTCCTTTATTTTTATTAATAAATTTCTCTATGCTTTTTTTATAAAAAAAAAAAAACCTTAATGACACATGCACAATTAAATTCTGCATTGATTTGTTAAAATATTTAATTATTTTCAAGAAATCAAAAATTGTTTTCGCCAAATCTGAAACTATTTAATGACTAATATGGGAATAAAATGTAAGTTTAGTACAAATATTGTAATTTACTTCCATTTTCTTGCCCTTGAAGGTTCATAAGCCCTAGAATTAGGACAGACTCTCTTTATATATAAGCCTCCTTCAAGAGTGGAACATCTATTGCTCTTTACTTTAATTAGCTTTCTCTAACAAAGATTTCGAATTTTGTCATCTCATTCATTAAGCTTAGGGCTGTCTTTTGTTCTCAAGAATCTAGTATTGTCAGGGTCACAGACCAGTCTGGTTGACACCAGAAAGTATACCTTCCGCATGAACTGTAGTGACTTGAAAATTTAGATGGCCAGTTTGATTTTAGTTAGCTGTAGACTTGGTTGTTATTCCATGACAATTCGTAAAGAATTTCTATGTTTTCAATTGATATGGCCTCCTATTTTGTTGTTTTCAATTGGCATGCAACAGGTAAACTCAGTAGGTTTTAGCATGAAGATTCTATATAGCCTACAGTGTATACCAATGAATAAGATACCTTCTAATAAAATATTAATTGATTAGTGAATTAAGTATATAATAACAATAAAGGAAAAAAACTTGATTTAAATACAATAATTTGCAAGTTTTAAAATGTTGTAGAAGAATGTGAATATTATGTGATTCAATAATGAAATTTAGGGTAAGTTTTTATTTATTTTTGCATGAAATTACAACCTAATATCATTATTTGTAGTCAGTTTGTCCCTACTAGTATGATAACAAGGCTTTATACCTCAGTGGCATAAGATGATAGCATGGCTTTTTACACCTAATTGGCATTTGAAGGTTGATATGCACTAAAAGTAAGCCATCCTTTGGCTAATGATGCAATTTCTAGTTACAAATTGTGGTAATGGTGAATAACAAATCCAATATAAGTAGTAAAACAATTAATTGGAGCCTAAATTAATCAAATTCATGATTTAGTTATCCCTGCTACTATTAGCATTTGAACCACTTCAAGAATCATTATGCAATCCCTGAATAGGAATCCTTATTCCCTTAGAAAATATATTTGTGTTACCTTGAACCAGAAACACTGATACCATGCCATTGGCATGGCTGCAAAACCACACAGTTTACCAACAGAGTTCAGCTGTACATGATACCAGGACTACATCGATCTGCCGTATCCAAGAACTTTGGTGACTCCAATATTTCTGGTATTGATGCTTGTTAGACTGCCAAAATTGTAAATATCATTACATGCATTCATGAAACAATTATACGTGATATATGCTTCAGTCCCAATGGTGCATTGCTTGAGGATAACGGAGCATCCATATATCATTGTTTATGGAGGAAACTAAAGAGTTCTTCATGGCTGATTTAATGTTAAGACAGTTATTCATTCAAACCTTGCAAGTACATATACACGACAGGAATGTTAAACTAAGTGTAGCAAGAAGAGTATAACATCTAAACACAAAGATCGAGATCCAATGTTCTTGCTTTTGAGATTCTTCTTTCTTTATGTGCATCATAGAGGCAAAAAATAACCAACCATGACATCTTCTAACGAATTGGTTAACCGTCCATCACGTGGCAAGGCTAAATGGAAAGGTAGATCCACATTTGCAGATGCTTGGCGACCAGAAGTTGTCAAGTTGAAATTCAAAAAAGGGGGAATGGTACTATGAGGAGGTGATGCCTATTCAGGATTTGCTGCCAAAAAAGGAATTATGCAACCATATTACACAGCAGGGAGTTGGAGTGTTCTGTGAAGATTATTAGTTTGAGCATGATATTCACCATCTTATCTATAAGGATTTCTGGGTAAGGAAAACTATATTGAGAGTAAATGATCTTGATTTGTAGTAAAGATTTGCCTCAACTTCCAGAAGATCTTCTAGAAGGTGATGAGTTCAAAATTTCCTGACCAAGCTCCTTTATCTTGTTGAGTAGAAGCATTTGCTCAGTCTCAAGCTGTACCATGTATTCTTCTTGCAAATCTTGAAGAGCTTCAAGTTCACTCAATGGATTTGAGACTCCTTCAAGGTTGCTATCCTCAATTGAAGACTGAAGCTTGATCATCATTTGTTTCATCTGTACAAACTCATTTAAAATAAAATATATGTCAGAGTTTGAAATTGTTTGATTTATTCACAAGCATAGTTCATGAGTGATAAATGATAAACTACAAAAGAAAAAAAAAATCCTAGTAACGAATAAATTAAATCTTTGCTTTTTCATTCTTACCTTATATATTAACAAGTCATATAGAAAAAAGTTAACCAGGTGAATGCTACAATAAAAATCCAATTTGCCCATACGAAAATTGGTTTGTAGTGGCAATATTTCCAAGTCCAGACTGCTAAGTAAAACCTGTTGAAAAACAGCCTTTACATACTGTGTTGACCGCAATATATCATGACTTGATGTTGAACTTGCCAGATCATAATTCATTTTACAAAAAAAATTTGCAGTGTGACAATGTCCAATACTTCTACCATATTTTAGAAGTCATGTAAACTTTGAAAAAAAAGTTAATTTAGATAAGGAATTTCGTGATTGTGCATAGAATAATATATATGGCCATGTATAAATCAACACCAACAACAGCTTTCACCTGGCTTGATATTTGATGTGCTTTTGTTAAGGATGGTTCAGGGTCCAGACTAGGTCTCTTCAGTAATTCTGGGACTTTTCTCGTAACCTGAACATGAATCTCTCCCCTTTTGACCCCTTGAAGCGGTATCCACTTGTCAGACATCTCATTTGGAGGCAGTCTCTGATATTCTACAACACAATCACCTATGTTGGATGTCGGTAGCAAGGCATTGTGGTCTTTCACATGCAACTCCAAGGGACTACCATCATCAGGGAATTCCAAAGTTTGATGCCACTGAGGATTCAATGTTCTGTACATAACCTGAAAGGCAATCCATGGAACAGTTAAGAACTATTGAAGCATACAGGATCAACAGAAAAAATTGAAAGTGAACAGACAAGATTCTATAATATAAGTAATTCAGTTGCAGAATATGGACAAGATATAAATATCCAACACCATACATGCCAATTGTTACTGCAATTCATTTCATAGGAATTTTAAGAAGCAAAAGATACAAGCCTGTTTAATGAAGGATGAGAAGAAGCGAAATGGTGAGAAAGATCATGCAATTATCAGTAACCAACAAAAAAAAAACACAATTCAAAAGAAACAAAGGAAAAAGTAAAATGAAAAATATAAAAAAAAAAATGCATCATTCAAATCCTTTTTTTTAGACAGCCAAAGTAAGAAGCAACTGTTTCAAAATTCTGAAGGGCACTAAAACTTCTAGCCAACAACCACCTTATTATTAATATAGAAACACCACCCCCCCCCCACCCCAAAGAGAAAAAAACAGAGACAGTGAGAATAACAGAGAAAAGTTATATGTTGTCTCAAAACCTTTGTTCGTCTCTTCAAGTTTCCATAATGCACCCTCACGTATGGATCACTTGTCCCCCTTAGATCAGCAGCTATTAGGTCTCTTGCTTCAACAAGCACAAGTTCGATCCAGCCATTACCTGGATATGCAGAACCCTTGAAGAAAAGAAAAAAAAAAGAGAAACACATATTAGCACAGTCACACTTGAGATGGAAGATCATCAACTAGTAAGCATAGAGATTGTCAGATTTGCTTGTTTCAACTGTAGTATCAGACAGGCCAAGCAGGTAAGTCCAAAAGTGCGACCCAGCTCACACTATGCACATAACCATGTTCAATGAATACATGTACACATATGCTTGTAGTTTCTTTTGACAATTAAGCCTATATCTCAAACATCATATATTATATTTAATTCTTTTTCCCGGTAAAGTTCTTATGGCCAGTGCTATTCATACTACCCCATTTCTTTACTCCTTTCTGTAAGTTTGTATACTTTTGCGCACTTATAAAAGAGCATGTAAAGTAGAAAGGGCACACTTTAATTTTTTTTCTTTAATAATAAAATTACAGGAATGGTCTTTCCCTTCACGCTAATAAAAAGTTACCCTTGATCCTTCATAGTCATCAATGCTAACTGCTTCTATCTGGATCCTTAGTTCTCCTGAATTCACTTTCTCAAGAGGGACCCACACATCCCTCACTGACCCTTCTACCAGTCCCTCGAGATTTATCCGTGCACTACCAATGCTGTCATCTCCAAAGACCTCTTCAGTGTAGCATTTTATCTTCAGGTATTCACCACCTCCTATTTCATCAAACTCAAACTTCTGATTCCAGATAGGATTAAAAGAGTGTGCTGTCCTTGTTTTCTGGAGAACCTGAAAAGAAGGTTCATAGCAAAGATAAGGATAATCATAACTACATGTGCACTATCACACTTGTAACCTCAACTGGAACATTAAAAGCTACCTTTCCATACTGCAATTTAACATAGGGGTTACACTTTCCAAATTTGTCTTTTGTAACAATATCCTTCCCTTCCACAACAGTTACATTAATTTTCCTTCCAGTTCTTGAAAGGAAATTTGATGACCCATTCAGCGTTGGTTGTGACCTAACACGGAAGTTGTTGAAGCTATGAGAACCATCAGAAAATTGCCATTCTTTTACCACAAGCCTGACTGCCAACTGCTAAATGTATACAAACAAGAGAACAGTTTTAGTCAGCACACATGCAACTCATTATTTTAGTTCTCTACTAAAGAAATTCATAGTTATACCTCATGCATGAACTATTTATAGTATTCATTCAACATTAAAACCAAAAACACACCCAGTTGTTGGCAAGACACATTGTTAGTGCGGAAAAGCAAACTACATCCCTACTGAGACAGAATGCTAAATTGTTCGACTGTTACTACCTTAATAATGACAAATAAAAACAACAGATTTACTAATGATTTGGTGGAGTAGAATTCAAATCCAACAATTATGTCATTCTTGTTAGATCAATCAGTAGCAAATCTTAGTTGGTCAGCCAGAA
This sequence comes from Theobroma cacao, assembly GCF_000208745.1. NCBI lineage: Eukaryota > Viridiplantae > Streptophyta > Magnoliopsida > Malvales > Malvaceae > Theobroma > Theobroma cacao. The sequence goes on from NC_030852.1 coordinate 2,365,089, forward strand.
GTCTAGGGATTCATGGCTGATTTATTCAAAAAAATGTCTATTGTAGCAAAATTTGAGTCCTCAACCATCAAGGTTTCCAAAGCAACAAGCAAAGGTTTCCTGCACCCATGATATCCCCATTACACAATGAACTTACAATATGCAAACATCTTTAAAAAAAACATAACCCATCATCACCATATTTCTTCTTATGAATTCCATCCCTTTACCATTCAATATCAGTATCAGCAATATGCTTATTGATTAAAAATAACAAGTAAAAAAGTAAATTGCACTGTACCTTCCCTGCATTGACCCCTTCAAATGGAAGAACCATTTCAACTTCCTTGCCACAAACTTCAGAATGCCTGGCTATTACACCAGAATCTGGGCCTACTGCCCAAAATATCGTGGAATCATCTGAAACATATTTCATCTGCTCAATGGACAGGAAAAAAAAATCAACTTACCAGTGCCATAAAATATGATCATAAAAAATGTCTTGAAAATTAGAAGGTTGTAGGATGAATATATGTTACAGTCAATACTCAATGGCATGTTCCTCTGGCACATTCATCTGTTAGTTATTTTTCAAAAGTTGGAAGCTTGAAAACAGGAAAATCAGACACAAGCAAAATAGATAAATACAGTTTACTTATCCAATCTAGACCTCCTATTAAAATGTAATTATGCAGCATTGTCAAAACAAAGCAAGTGTCTGACATCTTTAACATTGAGTAAATTTAATTCCCCAGAGCTGTCCCTAAGTCCAAAACATGTTACATGCATTTCACTTGCACCACATACAAAACCACCTAAAGTCATAGATCAACCTTTGGCTTTAGAAGTTTTTATAAATTAGTATCAAAGTTGACAATACCTTAATCTCACAACTTGCTAGATAGTCATACTTCACACTGCCAGGAGTACGCTCATAGAGATGGAATCGAACAGTGCCTGTATTATCATGTAAAACCATGTTAAATGTTGAATCCCATTGAGGACTAGAGCCTGGCCTGACATATGTTCTTCTGGTTAACTCTCCTAACTCAACTTCAACAAATGTCTGTAGATCTTTATCATCAAAGTGATCTTCTAAACCATCTACAGCAAAACTTGGTTGCCTTCTTGTTGGGCTTCCTCTCAAGCTACTTCTAGAAAGTTTACTTGCTGAAATGACTGTCACATATATAATACCACCAACAGCCTTCTTCCTTAAATCTACAGTAGGTAAAGAGAAACATTGACGGCGAGGTTCAACCATTGTCTTAGATAAGGTGTCAGTCAAAAGTTTAACCTGCATCAAGAAAAATGAAAATAAAATTAGCCCACTACTGGAAATTAAGAGCTAAAAATTATCAAAATGACCTGTTGGATTTGCAACAATATATTGAAAGCATTTATGACTAGTTGTGGGCATAAGTCAGAGAAAAATGTTAGGACCAGCAATTCTAAATGAAAGCATTACTTGTGTAGAGCAGGAGGTGAAAATAGGTAATATAGAACCAACTGATTACACTAAAACATATCAGACAAAACTAATGTTTTCCTCTTTTAGAATCAGAACATCTAGATTTGAAGCGTCCATGTTTTTTTTTAGTTATAGAAATAGCAGCTTTTCAAGTTAATCCTCTCTTACAAAAAACAAAAACAAAGAAAGAGAAAAGTATTGAAAAAAACATACCAACCAAGAAGAAACACCAGGCAGCTCTGTTGCAGGTAGTGATTGGCTTCCTCCACTTCCAAAAGCAACTGTTATCCTTACTTCAGGAGTAGATATAAATGAGTACAAAATTGCTTTCCCAGCCAGAATTGGCATCAAGAGAAGCTGCAGAATGTAAATAAGTTAAAATATCAATAGATTGAAATTTAGTCATGCAGAGAGTCAATACCATTTAAAACTCTATTCAACTTTAGAATAAGCTGGTATATTGGATGACAGCCTTTTGAAGCATGAAGCAACAGTAAAGGAAGCCAAGAAAATGAGTGAAAGAACATATTCTTTTTATATATAGATAATGGAATTTTTTTTTTTTTCAATTGCACTCTTGTTACTTTTTTGTGTGCGTATGTGTGTGTTTTCTCATCTTTTATCATCAAAAGTTAGTTGCCATTACTTAAGATCCATATTAGAAAGCTCTACAGACATAGCAATGATTTGATTACAAACATGTCAAGACTGAAGACAGTGAACAAAGAGAAATCAAACAGTAAGTCCAATCAAGTGTCATAGACTAGACTCATAAACAAACCCAGAGGATGAAAATCAGTTAAAAGTGAAATAACAAATTTATCTAGCAGAAGCATTCCTAAAAGAACTCGTCAATCTTTCATATTAGAAGACTCCTTACAGTAGAATAACAAATCAATCCATCAAATTGATCAAGTTGTTAGATAGGGCTTCATTGTCCTATGAAAGGAAAAAAGAAGAAAAACAAAGAGGAAGCTGTTCAACGTACATCACCCTTGATGTGAAGGCTGTTTATAACAATTTTTGCAGTTCCAAAGAATGGCTTGGCCACCTTGGCAAGCAACATAATGCTAATGTCAGTGGTGTCCCAGTCAAAGCCCAAGCGCATAACTCGCTGTCAAAAGAAACAAGAAATGCTTTGTGAAGATCACAGATATATTTCACTTCTCAGGGGACAGAAAATAAACCATTACAAAGACCAAACTATTATGAGAAAGCTATACTCTTATGCACTAAACGAGATCCAGTATCTAACTGAGTTCGTATAGATTCCCAAATAACACAGTGAAACATTTCCTTATCCTGCTGTCATGTTTCTTTTCTTTGGTTCTCCAGTTTAGAGTTCCCTCTCCACTCACTTTAATTTGATGGTGTCATCTTTTTTATGTCCTTTCTTATTAGGCTTGTTTTCTCTCACTTTCTTTCCCACTGGACAAAGATTTTAAAGAATACAAGGTACAAAAAAAAATTTAAAAACCACAGCGATAGCTGATAATTCATCCAGCTATCTATTATTTGATTCAACATCTAATTCAAGCACGAAACCAGGTGAAGCAAACAGAAAAGTGTTTTCTCTAAAAACATCTTTGACTGATTCCTAATTCGCCTCAGAACAATTGCAAATTAAGCACTAAAATGCCAGAAACATGGCTAACTTGCCAGAGATGGAAGCAGTGATGACGAACTCTACCTGATACCTCCCTTCATTTGTTCAATGTGTGAACAAGAAAAGAAAATGAACTTGGATAACAAGTTATTACTAAATTTGTAATAGCTAAACCAGAACCCAAACCTGATCACCTGAAGTTGACCAGCGAGTCCCATGAAGACCCAAGCAAGGTGGAGATGAACCTAGTGAAAACTCCAGCAATTCCACTTTTTCCTACATGAAAAATAGTTTCCTTGGTGAACATTTATTATACCATTAGCATCAATCAAAAGAGACAAACTGTTAGCTCGAACTTTTTTTCTTGAAAAATGAATGAAAACTAGATCACTTACAATGAGTCTTGATTTGCGATGTTTCAAGCGTTTCTGCATGCAAAAAATTTAATTAGTAATTTGATTACATAATAAGAAGTTAAAAAACGTTCTTGCAAGTTTCCCTTGGAGGATGAAAATAATTAAGACTAATGCTACCTCATAGGATCACAACAGACTATTTCTTCAAATATAAAATATATTAATTGCCTTTAGATTTCAGTTTGAGGTTTGTTGTCGCCTTTTGTTCAACTTGGACCGTTATAGCTATTATCAATCGGTTTTTGGTTGCACTCTAAATATACACCACATCATATACTAGACACTTTGTTTGGCCTAGTTTAAAAACATCATGGTAGCTTTTCAATGATTGCACTAGGATTAGGGGACCTCACTTTATTAAAATAACATCCATCTCTACTACAGTAAATTGGTGTAATACACTCCATGCATGTTTCTTTGTTTAAATCAACATGATTAATACAAAAAAAAAAATGGTAATAACAATGACACAATTTGTTTCAGCATTAATGTCTTAGTAAAATCAATGGCGGCAATATATACATCATTGTCTCACAAGAAAATTAATATTCTTTTAAAGGCAAAAAACCACCCTATGTTGAAAAAAATTTAGATATATTGGCTACTAAGATGGTGGCTCTATCATAGGCACACGTATCAGACTCTTGTTAGAATAGAATGGGACAAAATTCTCGTCCTGCCCATCGCCATGTTTCCCTTCCAAAAGGGAGAGAAAGGGAATAGAAAGTAGAAAGAACAATAGAGGAACATTCGACTTATCTATCAGTAGAACCATTTACAGCTGAGATTGGCATGCAAATTTAAGCATTGCCAAGTACATATACGCGCAAGGTGTGGGTGTGTCATCAGAGCAGGCAATCCAAATGTCCAATATGTTGATCTAGAAGATCAATTATACTGCAAGTTTTCAATAAGATATACATACCTAAATCTGGAACTGTGGTGAGACTAAATTCATTTACAATTTGAACTCAAATTCACCTAACTTCAATCAGAGTTTAGCATGCAGAAGAAGTTTCTAAATTTTCACCGCATTCTACTATAAGTGCTGTTATCTTCTTTTTAGTGTGTGTGTGTGTGTGTGTGTGTGTGTGTGTGTGTGTGTGTGTGGTGGGTGGGTGGGNTTGTGTGTGTGTGTGTGTGTGTGTGTGTGTGTGTGTGTGTGTGTGTGGGTGGGTGGGGATGGGTGGGGGGAACCAATGGTTAGTTACACAACAAGCAGTATCCTCTCCACACCCTGACTCTTCCCCCCCACCCCTTTTTCTTCTTTCCAAAGGACTTTAGGAAGTAGGCTAGTTAACAAGGTCCAGCCTTGCAATCTAGAGAAGGATGCTGACAATGATCATTAACATTTGAAAGAATCAATCAAATTAACCATCCTTTTCTCAATATATATAAAATTGACAAAAAAATAGCAAAAGAGGAAGAAACATACGCAATACAGAGTAGTATACTAAAAATCAATGAAAATGGACTACAGAATTCTCACCTCAACAATCGACTGGAACCTTAACGAAAGCTTTGGATTCATGAAGTTCAACCAAATCTCCATTAAAAGCTTGTTTAGCCACTCACAGTGCTCCAATGGTGTTATTGGCTGTTTAAAAATGCCAAGTCATCAAACAGGATTAACCAGAAAAAACTCACTTTTTATAAGAAGTAGAAAACTAAGGAAAGAGTAGGTACCGAGGTATTTAGTATGACTCGCTTCCACTTTTTATTCAAGTCTTCAACAACCATTCGGTGTTGATAATTACCATACTGCAGATGGAAGAGAAATATCTTATGTCACCATCATAAGATTTCAAATATCGATTGCCATAACAACCTGAGCAGATTGGGGAGGGGGAATAATGAATCCCTACATATAAAGTTATTCTTTATTTAAAATTTTTTCAGATATTAGAAAATAGTTTTCTAAAGAAAAAAATTAGCTACTGGTATCAAACTAAAATCCAAAGTCAAGAAAAGAAAAAAAACATAACAGGAATGAGCAACAATCACAATTAAAGGGCTTAGGTTTTGATTTTAGAGTAACTCACAAGTGAAAACCTAACAACTTAGGACTCCTTCCAAGAAAAGAAATGAAAAGGCAAAGGTTTGGGACCTTCCTGATGAAGAAGGCAAACAGCAATTGGACTAACATATAGTCACTCTAAATCTGGTCAATGCTTCTTCCTAGCTAGCTGAATCTCCAAAAACCTATTAGCCGTAAATCTAGTAAGAGGCTGAGGACCATATCCCTTGCTAGATCAATCCCCTACTAAAAGAAGGATAAGCATGCGATAGAATCACAATACAATTTTTAGAACACAGAAAAATTATTTGCCAATGAAAAGCCCAGCAGGCCATATGACGGTGGAAAAACAAAAATTACAAAGATGAACTGTTGTTTTTGTCAAAAGTAACAGAGATTCAAATCAGTAACTGAACAAGCTTGTGATCAAAAGATAAAGTAAATAAATAAACAGAAAGCAGCAAAATAAATCATATCAACAATCATTTCCTAAACAATCTCCCATAACATCAAAGCTGCTTCATATCCACTAATCATAAAACACATCAAAAAGGAAAAACTCAAATAAAAAAAAATTAATCAACAACAAAAAAAGAAAGAAAAAGACATAGCAATGAGAAAAGAACTTGCCTGGATAGTTGCCCAAACGGCCAGAACAAGAGGAACCCAATTGGACAGAGAGAAAAACCATTTCTCTATAGCCCAGAAGATCAAAATAAAAGGGATCAACAAAAAGAGATAAGGCTTCTCCACTATGATGTTGTTGAAAAAGTCCACAACTTCATCAACATTCATCAAAGCTCTCTTTCTCCTTCCACCCATTTCAGTTAACACCAAAGAGAATAACAATCTTCAATCCTTCTCCCCCCAACGAAAAACTGTTTTACTTTCCTCTTAGTCTCAAACCCAGAAAAAGTCCGTACTTTTCAACATTGTCCCACCACAAGAAACAAACTTTGAAAATTCCCCATGAAACGAATGAAAATTCTAAAGGAACAAAAGGACAAAGAATCATGAGCAAGAATATTCAGTTGTCTTACTCATAATCATAAGGAAAGTTTAAACCCCATACAAATAAAGGAAGCCAAAGAAACCCATCCAAAGACACCCACCATGTCTTTCCATTTTCCTGTAAAACAGTTCAGAAGGAGAGAGCAAAGTCTAAGTCAGTCTAAAAGGCATACATGTTGTAAACTATAGTTAATATCGTTCAGAACAAGAAAAGAATAGCTAGGGACCGGTTTAATCGTACAACTTTTAATACGCGGATTATCTCTTTTTGTTAACATCTAAAACCAACGGTTACTATTCATTTGATGGGACCTACCAAATGATTGTCATGCAAAATGAGCCGTTAGATTAGCAGAAATGCTACCGTTGACTTGGGATTAAAAAGATAAAAAACTAGGTGATTAGAAAAGGTGGGGGATTTATCGGATCATCAACTACCAAGAGAGGTAGTGGACCCTAAAGAAAATGTGTGGGGTCACTGTCGTCCTCCTGCCTTTGTCAAAACCGGTTTGCTATAATCTTAAATAAGAGACAAGGACATTTGATAAAAATATATTAAAAATAATCATCAAAATAAATTTAACTATTTTTATCATATTTAGTTATGACTTAATAAAAATATATTTTAAATTATTTTAAATAAATTAAATCATTCATCATAATTTTTTCATATTTTTTTCTATTTGTGCTTCAGATTTCTCTCTCACCATCTCAGTCTCTCAAATTTTATTGATTTCTCTGTTCGACATTCGTCTACTATACTTCCGATTTCTCTCTCCAACGTTTTCAGATTTCTCTTTCTTACGCTTTCAAGATACCAAGTAATGGTTTTGACATGCTTGGGTGGGTGGTTGTTTGGAAAATTCGATTTTAAGGTATTTGAGATAAAACTAAAACGGTAGAAATAATCACAAATGTATGAAATAACTTTTAATTGAATCAATTCGAGACCTAGATACTAATATAACTCAAAATTTTGAAATTTATAAATCTAGGTTTTCAAAAAAAAATTTTATTTTTAGTCAAAATAGGTGTTTTAGATAAAAAAATATTTGTATTTTGATTTATGAACACATGTTATAAACACTTTAATCTATGCCAAATTATCAAAAAAACAAAAGAAAAAGAAAAAAGTTGAGAGGATTTGAAGTTTTAGTTCGTAAATAACAATAACATTTTAGGTATTAAAGTGGAACAAAATATTTTTAAATATGTCGTGTAACAACAATATTTTTTTTTCAACATGACGTGTAACAACTTTTTTTAACCATGGCGTGCAACATGATTTTGTACATGACATGTAACAATAGTATTTTTTTTTAACATGGTGTATAACAACCTAACCATTACTTGTCACAAGTTTTTGTACATGACGTGTAACAAGCTAACAATAATTCGTTACAGGTTTTTGTACATGACATGTCATAGGTTTTTATATATGGCATGTAACACGCTAACCATGGTTTGTCACAGGTTTTTGTATATGACGTGTAACATAATAGCGTGTAACTTCATTAAAAGTAATTTTGTCCAATTTGACTAAAAATAGTTAAAATTATAAAGATGACTATTTTTAAAAATATCTTATCTTTAAAGATTATTTTTTAAAATACCCCAATTCTCAATTATTTAAAATTTAAATAAATTTTTATTTTTTATTACATTTAATTAAAATTTTATAAATCAAATATTCTTATATCCCGTTATATATGGATATAATATAATAATATAATCAAATAATATTTTTATGTTCCATGTCAACCTCACTTAATAACATATGGGCACAACAGAGGGGAGGGACTAATGGTCTCGGGCCTTNATAATTTTAAAATTTTTATAATTTAGTTTTATTTTTTAAAATTTTTATAATTTCATTTGTATAAAAATTTTAAATTTTTTTAAATATTTTTATTTTTTAAAATTTAATAATTTTTTATTTAGTGAGATGTCTCATAACAATTAATTAATAACTAATTTTAATAAATTTAGAATTTAAATAAAATTTAGGGTAATAAAATTATTTTCAAACTCCACCTCTTCAAAACTTAACAACTAGTACCTCTTATTCTCTTTTCTTTTCTTTTTACTAAATAGAAACGAAAAGATTTTTTTTTTTTTTACATCTTAGTTTGATATTAAAAATATTTGCAACTTTGTAGATAAATATTACACTGATAATTTTACTAAGTATGATAAAATGTATCTAAGCTATTAATTGGATCTATTCAAACTTGACATTTTTAGCTTTGAAAAATGTATCTATGCTTTCTAAATTATGTCAAGTGTTGAGAAAGATAAAAATATCAAAAGTTTACTTTTTCGTTAACAAATTAATTCAACTTATTTTGACTCTTTTAGTTTCCACTACAACATCAGAATGTGCATTTTCTGTTATGAAAATCGTTAAGAACCAGATTCATAATAGAATATCAAATTATTTTCTTATAAATTTGTTGATCATTATGAATAAAAAAAAAATCATTCGAGACTTCGATATTGATTCAATGGTAGATGCCTTCAACTTTATGAAAAATTGGTCGAGCTCAATTAAAAACATCCAATCTTAGCATATAATAGGTATTAAAAAATATCTTTATTTTGTACTTAATACGTAATTAGAGTTATATGTATAATTTTCACATGAATTTTTTTCATCTAAATTACTATATATTTTTGTCCAATATTGAACTTTTAGTATATCTATTTTATAAACATTATCTTCGTCTTTCCAAACACAAAATACTAGCTCCACCACGATATGAAAATGGTAAATAATATTTTAACTAATAATCATAACAATTAGTTAACTCTTAATCATAATAACTTATTTAAATTTATTAAAATAATTTAAGAATTTTTTTAAATATTATATCTTATTATTTTTATATTATTAGAGAATAATTAGATGAGTAATGATTAAAAATCTAGATTTCATAAAATTATCAAAGAATTTTGATGTTACTCATAATAAACGGAAATACATTTATATTGTTTTGAGTTGATCTTAATCTAGTAAGTAGTCGTTTATTATACTAAAATTTTGTGATTATGATAATAACATATTAAAACTTTTGTAATAATTCGATAAATAAAATCATTGCCTATATTTAAAAAAGTCAAAACAGTTTATTTTTGTTCAATTCAACATTTTTTTCATATTTTTTTTAAAAAAGGTTTTCATAATTATATTGAATTGGCAATTGAATTAAATTAGTATAAATTCGTATCTTGTTGTTGTGTTGTATACAAAATTATCATATTTAGGTTAAATCTATCATATGAAAAATAAGTTATTTTATAGATTTAAACATGTTTATTGGAATATAGTCAAAATTAATCACAAACCAATGAAACTATAGAAATATCAATGAATTTTATTAGTCAAATTCAACGATTGATTGGTTTATTATTATTTTATTAATTTTTATTTTAAAGGTTTCTTATTTTTTACATTAAAAAATGATTATTTTACATTGTTATTCATTCACATTAATCCAATTCAAACATCAAGTCAAAATAATAAGGAGATAAAAAATAATATCATAATATGTAAAAATAAATAAATTTTAGAAAATTTGATTAAACTCATATATTTTGAGACTCTTTAATGTAATATTTCTCCTAATTTATTAATACAATATTTATCAAAGAAACTCTTCTATAGTCACGCGCTTAGTATAAGGTATTCTGCTTAGAATTTTGTCTTGAAATAGAAGAATCTGACCCCACACACACACAGGCAATGCGATTTGATTGGTTTGTGTAACTAAATCGGATTCGGCTGTGTCCGTTTTCCACTTTGACATGGGGAGAGAGCCGGTTGACCGTAGGATAAAAGGCCAAGTCAGTTTTATTTTGACGGCCAAGATCATGTCACGTCATTGATAAAACTCAATACGCAAACGCCTCAGTCTTACTTCCACTTGGTTTTCTCTCTTTTGTCCCCGAACTTCTTTTGTGTTTCTTCAAAAATATCTCCTCAATATTTTTAATTTTATTTTTGCATTTTTGTAAAACCAAATTAAATTCGATTAATCAGTTAATTCAATTAAAATAAAAATTCGGTCGATTTGATTATTTTTTTCAGCAAGTTTGTTTAATTTGATTAAGAGAATTTTTTAAACCGATTTAATTGAATGCATTCACTTAAATATCTCCTCAATTTTATTTTTGTTTTTTTAATTATATATTTTTTAAGTTTGTTTCCTCTTGATTAAGTTGATGAGGAATTTTTCTATAAAATTGGTGAAAGAACTTAGTTCTTGAAACAAATCTTAAAGAGACATTTTATTTTATTTTATTTTTGTTTTAGAATGAATGATGAAGAGCTTTTTTTATAATATTTTTATTTAGAAATGATTATAAATTGAGATGATTGAAAATAATTATGATGATTTCTGTCGCCTAAGAGAATTGTTGTTTTTACATGAACAAAAACATTTGCAAATTTTGATAGTTTTAATAATTTATATTCATATGTTTTTTTTTCTTATCGTGTAAATATAAGATATTAATAATTATATGAATAAATACAAACACGATATAATTAATTAAACATATGCACGATATAGCACGATTAATATTTTTATTAACAAATTGAATTAATTTTTATACAACAAGACACAATTGACAATTCATTTAAACATGATTCACCTATTTAAATTTGCATTAACCGAGTTATACACATCAATTAATATAAGTCGATACAATAACTTGATTAATCAAATGGAACTTACAAATGTTAAGAAAGTTTAATTCCTTTAAGACTCTTAAGTTGTCGTGTCATGTAAACAGGTAAGTTACTTTTTTTTACCATACTTGAATCTATTTAATTAAGAAAATATTCAAACCCTATTAAAACTCAAATAAAATTACAAAATATTGTTCAAAACCGAACTCTAATAATATAACACTATTCACTAATTATCCAAATCTGTTAAATGCTCGATTAAATAACTCAAATAATAACTAAAATAACTAAAAATCATATAAAAATAATTTTATATTTATTAGTTTACCAAAAAAGAAGTAGATTAAGATAGTAAAAGTTGTTTTAAAGGTTAGAAAGATTAAAATTTGAATCTCATAAATTATAAATTCTTGAAACATTATATATAATATTACTATTTATATAATCGAGTTTAAGTTTAGGGCATCTTAAGAGTGATACTCTAAACCGTGTCAAGTGTTAAAAAACATTATCCAAATTCGTCCCATAACCGAATATAAAGTACCCAAACTTTATAGTATCGGATGGAATGCCCATATAACAACAACCCATTTACATTTATAATCTTAAACATGTAAACATGATTAACACACAACACACAATATGTTAGAACACCAAACTGAAAACTTAGAAATTGGCTTCAAGGCGTGTATCAATACCACTGTCCTTAAGGTTTTATTCGCCCCCACTTGTAGTGTGCAAAAGAGTTACTGGCGTATAAACCTTAAAGATACAATGAAGCCCAATGATTGATAACATTTTGCACTGACGAAATCAATCCACTGAGCACTCACCGGAGTATAATAAGATTATCAAACTTCTATAGTATTTTTCTGCAGGAAAATAGTATAAAAGAAAACTTGAGAAATTTGAGAAATGAAGGAAAGTTTTTGTTTTTCTGATGTACGTTTTGTTAGATAAAGGGAGTCTCTTTTATAAACATAAATGCCTGTTCCCAACAGACATTGTTTGTGTCTGTTTCAAAGAGTTGCTTCCTGTTGGTCTTTTCCAACAGACGTAACTCTTTTTCTTATTCTCTCTTTTTACTTTTTATTTTTTATTTTTATTTTTACTTTCAATAGACATAACCCTTCTTTTAATTTAATTTCCAACAGTCACAATTTTTCTTTTTATTAAGATATTAAATCATTCTTTTATTTGAAAATATCCAACAATCCCCCACCATTTTCAAATTAATTCAAATTTTCGATAATCTTGTAAATCAATTGCATAAATGAAGGTGTCTTCCGATTGAACCTTCACTTAGTGAAAACATATTAAAGTTAACCGAAATTGCATGGTAGACTATGCTTTGAACCAATTATTCCATTTGGTTAACCGAATACATCTCACACAACGATTTCAATACCAATGAATGCACAGTATCTGGCGACACTTTTATGGCCAAGCGTCTATATCTTTTTTTCATGAGTGCTGTTAGAGCCAAGCTCTTGAACTCCTAGAAACGGTCACACTTCACACTCACATAGGTAGATCCCATGAATGCCTTCGTAACTAAAGCATTCTAACAAATTATGTTATGGGTCTATTAAGATATATAACTCATCCTTTCCTTACCATTACGAGTACCTAGCACTTCACTTAGGATGAAATATATTTGTATTATAGTGCTAGTAGTCACATATAAATGATGTACTTTGTCTCATTGAACTCAAGACTTGACGTTATACCAAGTATTGAGTTGAGTTTCTACCATTAGTGACTTTTAATTTATAAGCTTGAGCCTCATCCCTTTTAAGATCTTATTTACAAGATCTCTAGCAAGATTTTTTGTTAAAGGATCCGCCAAGTTTTCACTAGACCTCACAAAAGTTATAGTGATCATTCCATCAGTAATTAATTGTCGAACATAGCTATGTCTTAATCCAATATGTCTAGACTTTCCATTATACACTTGGCTATATGCTTTTGCTAGAGTTGCTTCACCATCACAGCGGATAGAAATTGGAGAAATTGGTTTAGGCCATAAAGGCACACCATAGAGTAAATTTCTTAACCATTTAGCTTTTTTGGTGGCAGCAGCCAGTGTAATAAATTCGAGTGCCATGGTAGAATCAGTTATACATGTTTGTTTCTTGGATCCCCAAGAAATGACACCCCCACTAAGCATGAAGATCCATCCGCTTGTAAAAGCATAATCTTCTAAACTTGTAATCTAACTAGCATCTAAATATCCTTATAGTACTGATGGATATCCATTATAGTAAAGTCCATAATTAATTGTTTTCTTTAAATATCTTAGTACTCGATTTATGGCTTGCCAATGCAAAGTACCTGGATTACTTATATATCTACTTAACTTTCCAACAGCAAATGTTATATCTGGCCTTGTACATGTCATTGCATACATCAAGCAACCACTTACTCTTGCATATTGTAATTGATCAACAACCCTACCAGCATTAGGTACTGATTTAATTTGAGGATCCATGGGTGTAGATGCTGGTATACAATTAGTAAGATTAAACTTTTCAAGCACTTTTTCAATGTAGTACGATTGAGATAAAGTTATGTTATTTTCATCTCGAAATATTTTAATTCCTAAAATGACATCTGCTACACCCATATCTTTCATTGCAAAGTTTTTTAACAAAAACTTCTTTGTCTCCTCGACTTGTTCCAAATCCGTACCAAAAATTGGCTTATCATCCACATATAAGCAAATTATAACACCTTTATCATTTTGAAATTTGCTATATATGCACTTGTCAGATTCATTTATGTTGTAGCCATTAGCTAAAACAATTTCATCAAATTTTTTATGCCATTGTTTTGGTGCTTGTTTAAGCCCATACCATGATTTGATAAGTTTATAAACGTTATGCTCTTGTCCTGAAACAACAAACCCTTCTGGTTGTTCCATGTAGACTTCCTCTTCTAATTCACCTTTTAAAAATATTGTTTTGACATCTATTTGGTGAATTACCAACTTATAAATTGATGCAAGGGAGATTAGAAGTCTAATTGTAGCAATTCTTGCTGCTGGAGCATAAGTATCAAAGTAGTTAATCCCTTGCTTTTGCATAAAGCCTTTGGCTACTAATCTTGCTTTGAATTTGTCTATGGTTCCATCTACTTTCGTTTTCTTTTTGAAATCCATTTACAACCTATTAGTTTGGAACCTGGTGGAAGATCAACCAAAATCCAAGTATTATTTCCCATTATTGAGTCCATCTTATCATTGATTGCTTCCTTCCAAAATACAGAATCTTGAGACTTCATTGCCTCATCATATGTAACAGGGTTTGATTCTAAATTAAAACAATAAGGAATCTTATTGTCAATATTTTCTCCTATTCCTTCTACAAGGAACATATAAAAGTCTGGACCAAAATCTTTTACTGTTCTAGCCCTTTTGCTTCTCCTTATTTCTGGTCTAGATTCATCATTATCTTCATTTTGTTCCAATGGAATGACATTTGACTGAATGGATTGTAATGGCTGTAATTGTCTTAAAACATATTTGAATCTATTTTCATCAAATATTGCATCTCTTGATTCAATAACAGTATTGACAGGAATTGAATCATTTGGTTCAATTATCATGAACCTATATGTTTTACTATGTTGTGCATATCCTATGAATATGCATTATATTCCTCTTTCACCCAATTTCTTTCTTTTGGGTTCCAGAATTTTAATTATAGCTCTACATCCTCAAACCTTCATATAACTAAGGTTTGGTTTCCTTTTCTTCCATTGCTCATATGAGGTCATTTAGTTTCCTTTATAAGAATTCTATTTAATATATGACAAGCTATTAACAAAGCTTCTCCCCAAAAACCTTTTCAAAGACCTGAATATGATAACATAGCATTTACCATTTCGGTCAAGACCCTATTCTTCCTTTCTGCTACACATTATGTTGTGGTGTGTAAGGTGCTAAAATGTGATGGATTGTTCTAGTGGAGGCAAAATAACTTGGACAATAATATTCTCCACCTCTATCCGATCTTAAACATTTGATAAAAGATTCACATTGTAATTCAACTTCTGATTTGTAAACCTCAAATTTATCAAGTACTTCATCTTTAAAATGCAACAAATATACATAGCAATATCTAGAGAAATCATCAATGAATGTGACAAAATATTTCTTTCCAGCTAATGTCGGTGTACTATGCATATCACACACATCACTATGTATTAATTCAAGTAATTTGATATTTCTTTTAACTTTAGGAAAAGGATTTCTAGTTATTTTTGTTAGCATGCATGTATTGCATTTATCAATACTTGGATTGAATTTTGAAATTAAGTCTATTTTATACATGTCATCCAATCTTCTATAATTTAAATGTCCTAATTTATAATGCCATAAATAAGAAGATTCAACCATATAAGCAGAAACATCCACTTTATTCTTATTATTATTAACAATATTTAATTTAAACATTTCATCACACATGTAACCTTTCCCAACAAAAATTTTCCTTTTGGATAGAATGAATTTATCTACCTCAAATACAAGCTTGAAACCAAACTTATTTAATAGACTTCCAGACACTAATTTTTTCCTAACTTCTGGAGCATAGAATACATCTTTCAAAGTTAAAGTTTTTTCAGAAGTGAATTCAAGTTCAACAGTCCCTTTGCCTATAATCATTGCTGTAGAAGAATTTCCCATGTATAGGAAATTTTCACACTCACTTGATACGAAATTCTTGAAAAGACTCTTATCATTGCATACATGTTTTGTTGCTCCAGAATCAACCCACCAGGCATCATTTTCTTCAAGCACATTGATTTCAGAAATCATGGCTATAAAATTTTTAGAAGCTTTTCTTTTTGAAGAATTATTTTTCTTCTTCAATAATCGACATTCATTCTTGAAATGTCTTGGTTTTTCACAATAGAAACATGTGCTTTTATTTTGTCTTTTGAATTTCGGACCATTAGCAATCTGCTTGAACTTTTTTTTGGCAGGTTTAGTGGTCTGTCCTTCCTCCACAACATGTACTTTGACTTCACCAGAAACATCAACTTGTTCTTGTTTCCTGTATTCCTTTTCAATTTGAAGATGATGTGCCAAAGCCTCAAGAGTTATTTATTCTTTCTTGTGTTTCAGACTTCTTTTAGAGTCTTTCCATGATGGACGAAGTTTGTCTATAATGGAGGATACAATTATAGTTTCATCCATTTTCATTTTATATTGTTTGAACTGATTAAACCTTCTTTCAATTTCTCATAGTTGTTCTATAACAGAACGCCCATCAACCATTTGATAATTAATAAAGCGACTAACTAGAAATTTCTTACTTGTTGCATCTTCTGTCATGTACTTGGCTTCCAGTTTGTCATATAATTCTTTCGCAGTAGAATCATTCTGATATGTGTCAAATAAGCCATCAGCCAAACCATTCAAGATGTGACCTTTGCACATATAAATGACATTTTCCCATTTTTGCCTTTCTTTCGTTGCGGCAACAAACTCATTTTCTTCTTCTTCTGCTCTAGGTATAGTCAAAACATAGACAACTTTCAAGATTGATAGTAGGAAATGCATCTTTTTTTGCCATCTTAGAAAGTTGTCACCATCAAACCGGTCCAATTTTACAAAGTTAGAAGCCAATTCTCTTAGTGTCTCACTTGCAGCAGCCGTTGTTGAAACGGAATAAAACCTTAAGATTGTTAGAACACCAAACTGAAAACTTAGAAATTGGCTTCAAAACGTGTATCAATACCACTGTCCTTAAGGTTTTATTCGCCCCCACTTGTAGTGTGCAAAAGAGTTACCGGCGTATAAACCTTGAAGATATAATGAAGCCCAATGATTGACGGCGTTTTGCACTGACGAAATCAATCCACTGAGCACTCACCGGAGTATAACAAGATTATCAAACTTCTATAGTATTTTTCTGCAACAAAAATAATATAGAAGAAAACTTGAGAAATTTGAAAAAGGAAGGAAAGTTTTTGTTTTTCTGATGTACGTTCTGTTGAATAAAGGGAATCTCTTTTATAAACATAAATGTCTGTTCCCAACAGACACTGTTTGTGTTTGTTTCAAAGAGTTACTTCTTATTGGTTTTTTTCAACAAACGTAACTCTTTTTTTATTCTCTCATTTTTATTTTTTATTTTATTTATTTTTATTTTTATTTTCAACAAATATAACCTTTCTTTTAATTTAATTTCTAATGGTCACAATTTTTCCTTTTATTAAGATATGAAATCATATCTTTTATTTGAAAATATCCAACACAATAACTCTAAATTCAAAACAATTTAATATTGTGTCACTTTTAATATCATATTATCGAATCAAATCCAAAATTATCCAATCTAAATTTTGGTAAAGGACGAGTGATAAAAAAGGTGAAAGGGTGTTTTACTAATGGATTGTTCATTATGTGGTTTGCTATAACTGCAAATGGAGGATCCAACCACATACATCTGTCCTTTCCCACGTAGCTGTCTAAAATTCGTTTGTTGTTGGATTGCCTGAAAATTAAATTAGTACAATCGAAAACCTTGGATCAAGATTAGTGTCATTAGATTAGGCAGCAACCATTGATGCTCTGTTTGGCGTCACTCCTAAGATTAGTGTGTCCTTGGATAGTGCGCCGTGTTCGTTCCCTCCCTGGACAGCACAGGACCAACACAAAGGAAAAGACAAAGAGCCCAGACGAAAAACAATGTTCTTTGTTTTACACTTTGAAGACCATACACCTTCACTTCGCTTCTTCAGATGTCGCAAGTCCCGAGTCAATCAATTAACGGTCTAACCCAAAGTTTCACACTTTTACTTACTCTCCCGTTGGTTAATATTTTAATTTCTTTATTTTTTTATATTTAAAAATAAAAAATTAAGAAACACTTTTAGATATTAAATGGAGACCTAATACTTTTAAATTTTCATAAATTATTTAAAAAAATTAAATAAAATTTTATTCTTATAAAAATTAAAATATCATTTGTTATTTTTTATACTTCATTAAATTGACATGATGAATGAAAATATCATGTGACCTTGTCATCACGTCACATCATCATTCACTATAACATGTTAGTATTATGTGATATAAAAATGATAAGTAACAACAATTAGTCAATTGTTAGTAATAAAGGATTATTTGATCAAAATAAAAATATAAGAGTTTGATTAAATATAATAAAAGAATAAGATTTATTTGAATTTTTTAAATAGTTTATGAATTTTTTTATATATTATGTCTAAAAATCAAAATTCTTTTGGAAAGATTTTATACAAAATATATAATCTTTTTAGACGAAATAATGCATTATTATACATTAATATATAAAGACTGATTATACTATAATTGTTATTAGGTTTTAAATCTTTATCCAGTTTAAATCAATTATCATGCCGCTCTTTACCCTTTCCTTTTATTTTCTAATAATTCTTTAAAAAAATAGTAAATAGTAAAAAATAACTAATTAAAGAATTTCCCAAACAGAGTATTAAAAAAGACATTTTGCAAATACAAGTACAAATCTAAATATGAGATTTGAGATATCTCAATCTTTATCGATAAGGTTAAGATTGAGAGGTGACTCTTGTATTCTATGTAATAATTTGCCTTAGGTAACACTTAGCTTCTATACTTCAAGTTGGCACTTATTTTGATATTAATTGTGGAAATTAAGTAAAACTGAACTTACAATTCCTCCTCACAAGTTTTTCTTCCAATGGACATTGCTTTCAATGACAATTTGTTGTTCGTTGTGTGTACGTAAACGATGAAGATGATCATATTAAAACAGTAATTAAAGAAATTTTATATTAATGTTTGAGATATTCTAAACATATAAACATAAGTAAGAAAAATGAATGCTTGCATTATCTCTCACACTTCTTTGTCATCGCTGGGTCAATGACACCTTTTCTATTAAATTAACATCTTCCAACTTTATAGTGCATGATTAAATACTAAAATCTTTTCTTTTATCATTGATGACAAATAATCTATTCCTCAATCCTCACATGTTTCATAAGAGAGATAAAAAAAAAAAAGGAATAGCCAAGGTCAAAAGAAAAAAAAAGAATAAATAAAAAATAAACATATGACTAGCTAGGATGACAGCCAGTTTTTGATTATAGTATTTTCAAAAGTTTAATTAAAAATGAACCCAACATGGCTTTAGAACTTTCCTTGATGTTGCATGCAGTTGATCATGGGAATTATTTAATTCAAAAGAAGAGTACTCAATGAACAAACCCTAATATAATTTTAGGTTTTGGCTGCAACACCTTTAATTTAGTCAAAAACAGTGAACCCATAGTAATAACCATTTCATATTTCATGTTCTTTCTTTACTTTTGATTAATTAATTAATTTGGATGTAAACTTTGGTGATCTTCAAAATGGGCATAGTTAAATTGGACATCACTTAATTTTTTTTTTTTTTTATATAGAAAGACTTGGAATTTAAAACCTCCTTGTTTTTCATGAAGGGTATTTTTTGTTGACCTTGCACTTTTGTTTTTATTATTTGTCTTTCTTGACAACAAAAATGAACAATGCATAAAAAATATAAAAAAATATATAAAAAAATTAAGTGTTTGGGATTATTATCGTCAAAAAAAATAATTATAACAAAATTAAATGACGTATAGAAAAAATAAATAAAATTGAGTTGAATGTATGCGTGTAATTATTTTCTTTTTTCATAAACAATCATATTTAACAGTAAAAATAAGAAATGGGCCTATTTTTAGGATTGATAACAAACTCATTGCAATTGAAGGCTTTGACCATTAATTTTATTTTATTTGGCATTACATTTGTAACCAAATGAAGTTATTGTGATAAGATATAACTCCAAATGTAATGCCAAATAAAGCTTTTCTACTGATGAAAAATAATAGTACAAAAAATCATAGATGCAATATAACTTTAATTATTTAAGGTCCAGTTTAGTATTACAATTGCAACTAAAGTTCAATACAATCAAGATTATGATTTTATGCATTATTGTTACAAGCACATTAATTAAATTTTTTTTACTATATTTTCAACAATTATATATTTAATAATAAACACATATTGTGCAAAGACTTATCAAAATTTTATATTGACATTCAATCTAAGTTTTTGTAATTTTATTTTAAGTCAAATAAGTTTTTTCAAAATATAATGCGAATATAGAATGTAAATAATGTTATATAATTATATCATCATGTCTCATTAAAATATCATATTATCATTAAGTAACACATATTAACATGCAATATCAATTTCGTGTAATATAAAATTATAAATTACGTTTTGATTATAATAATTAATCAACTATTAATTATAAAAGTTTATTTTTTATTCAAAATAAATAAATATATTCATATGAGACAAAGTCAACTTAAGGCTTGAGAAAAAGATGAGATTTACCGGAACATTCGATAACAAATTCCTTCCACTTCAGCATGATGTGTCCTTTTAAGAATGTTCCGAGTTGTGGGAGAGTGACTGTTGGGGGCAACTCCTCCCTTTGCTTATCGTGTTCGGCGACATGTTGCCCACGTGTCAAAATGTAAAAAGACCAGAATACCCCTCTCTACCAAGATGCCACCCGATGTGATCATGATCCATAGAGAGAATCACCGAAATCCCACAGCTTCCTATAAATAAAGAACGTTCCATTTCATGTTTGATTTTAGTTAAAAGAAATCCTTCCTATGAACAAACCCAACAAGGAAGAAGAAGAAGAAGAAGAAGAGAGATTATGAGCCCTACACAATTTCATGATCACCACTACCACCACCATGCAAAGAAGGATACGACGTCCAACGGGAATGCTGCCCCCCTATGCCCTCCGCCCCTGAAAATCAACAAAGACTCTCATTTGATCAGGAAATCATCATCTTCGTCGTCATCCTCGTCGGCAGCCTCCTCCCTCGGCGTCACCTGCACCGCCAAGCCACCTCATCAGCAGCAACGCCACCCCGTCATCATCTACACCCACTCTCCCAAAGTCATCCACACGCACCCCAAGGATTTCATGGCGTTGGTGCAAAAGCTGACGGGGCTTTCACGTAGTGAAGATGACAATCATCAGAATCATCATCATCACCATCACCATCATCATCATAATAATAACCATCACGACGCGCCTCATCAACCCAAGGTGGATAACGGTGCCGCCTCGGCGGAGGAAGATAGCAAGAGGATCATCAATGACGATAATGATTCATCTTCGGTTATAACAGATGAAAACGGTGAAGGGCAAGTTAACTCTTGCTTTGTACCGCCTTTGTTTGATCCACCACCAGCTCCATTTTTGACAAATATCCCAGTTTTTACGCCCAATTCGGCTGATTTTCTGTGCGTGAATCAACCTTTTTATAATTACACAGATTCATTGTTCTTCACACCAAACATGAGGAGCTCCATTTCATCTTCAGGGTTGGAGGGGATGAATGAGTTTCGTGATTTTTGAAGTTTTGATTCTTTTTTTTGAGTCTTCTGTTCATTAATTTATTATTAATTTTTTGGGGTAGTTTTGATTATTTGGTTTTATGATGCAAATAAGGGCTTCTGATTTTGTTCATGGAACTTCATGAGGAATAAATTTTTTACATTTATTGATTAATTTCTTTAGCTAACCATAGCCTTGATGCTATCATTTGGATGAGATAATTAATTCTCTGTTGCTACAATCTTTATTCCTCTGGTTTCTCTTGTAATCAAGAAGAAAGCTTTCCTCTCTGTTTTCTGATGGAAAATTGGAAATTGAAATCAGAAATGGATTTTGTTACAAAATGGGAGGAAAAGGGTTATGGCAGTTTATATTTGCACAGCATCTGGCCAGAGGATAAGAGACCCTTCAGCAGCAAAAATGTCACATTACCATCCGATATTCTCTTTGCAGCTTTCAACCTAATCCACTCCTAGGAGTTTTATGATCTTAGAATACATAAGCAGAGATTGTGTTTTAGATTTCATCCTATATATATTTTGTTTCTGTTTATTTCAAATTTTAAATTAAAATATAATTTTACGAGAGATCTCGTAAATCTCACTACATTTATCTTAAGATTCGAATCGAAAACTTTTAACATAAAGTCTTAGGTTCTAAGATAATCAAAGGCAAAGCAATACATTATGGCAAAGGAAAAAGAAACAGCCTTAAACATCTTATGAATGATTATATATATCATTAGATCAGAACTACCAAGGCAAGATTTCCCAGACAAACAAATGACTTTTTTCTTTTTTTCTTATTCTTTTCTTATCGTTGTTTCCTTTTCCATTTTTGAGATCTACACTTCCTAGAGTTCTGTGATACAAATCCCATTACTTTACATGCACAATTCTGTACAGTTAAAAATGAACACATCATCACTTTCTCTTCTTATCTTCCTTTTCTCTTTCAAGGACCACTGGGGCTGCTGGGATGCTGAACCACCACTCTCTCAATCTCCTCATCCATCTTTCCGTGCTTGCTTTCCTTGGAGGTGAGTACCTAGTAAATGTCTCCAAAAAGATCAGGAGAACCATGTACTTACTAGGCATCAAGGCCAGAATCAAGGCTGTGAACAGAAGAGTAACTGCAAATTTCTCGCTTGCCTGGTAGATTAACATCATAGTGGCAAAGTCAGCAGACTATAAAATTGGTCTCCTAAGTTTTATGTGATTATTTAAATTCAAAAAATTGATACTGCTGATCCGTTTTAAAGGCAAGAAACCGACTGAACAAGTAGGGATGAACTAAAAGAATACAACCTGTGGGAAAATGGACAGCAACAAGGCACGGAACTTGAGGAGAACAATGTTTCCGTCTTGGATAAGCTGTTCAACTTGAGATATTGCATTCTGAACAGCCAAAAGCTGCTCCATTGTGTTCATAGGTGGAGGTGCTATTATCTTGATTTCCTCTGCAGGCCGGCCTTGGTTGCAAAATCGCGTAAGAACCATAAAGATTGCAAAAAAGAGGAGCATCAATGCAAACGCATAACCCAGCCATCCCCTGAAATGGGCACCAAATGAATTCCAATGAAGATGACAATGAGAATGATGCACGCAAGGAAACCAAATGTGATATGAAGATCACTATGAAGCCAACTCTATGGCACTATCTATGCAAAAAATATTTTATGTTTAGGTCAACCGATATCCCTTCTTTATACAAGAAGAACAAAAATTTATAAAAAACACAGTGCTTCCCCTTGTAACAGAGCATCATGTCCTTCAAAGTTTACTTTTCTTTCACATGAACCTTCCTTCGATCAATGCAATCATGTTTAAAATTTATTTTCTTTTGCTTAGGAGAGTACCTAAGGTGACAGTATCCCAATCGAACATTTACACAACTTGACTTCCAGTTATCAGTACACCAGCTTAACTCAGGATTATGTATAAAAAGTGCAGATGGTTAAACCAGTCATTAGAGGCATTTAGAAGGTGCATTGGAAATAAAGCATTCAGTTAAACTTGACAGTTGACAGTCCTGTCCTCAATTTAGGTATACAAGAAAGCAAATAAACAATGAACCTTCTTGCTGTGACAGAGCATGGATTAACTTTTCCTACTTCAAAGTTTACTTTTCTTTCACATGAACCATCCTTCAATCAATGTAATCATGTCTATGACTTCTTTTGCTTAAGAGAGTATCTAAGCTGAAAAGTATCAGAATCAAAATTTACACAACTTGACTTCCAGATATCAGTAGAACAACTCTATCTTAACTCAGGATTATTTACCAAAAGTGCAGACCAATCGTTACAGGCATTAAAAAGAAGTACACTCCAGAAGAAGGTGCATTGGAAATAAAACATTCAGTTAACTTGATAGTTGACAGCCCTGTCCTCAAATTAGGTATACAGGAAAGTAACAAGACTATGAACCCACCAAAATATCTATAAAACTTTATTCATGTCGCAACCACCAACATTTTCTTTTTCTCATTAAGTATCTGAATTCACAGTATCTTAATCAAACAAGCCAAACATAATTTTGACATCCTGGTTCCTGATCTACTCTCTAGACCTACTTGAATCAAGATTTCATATAGGGTTTACTTACACATTTTTTTTTTTGAAAGTTAGGTTTACTAATACATTTGGAATCCAAACAATAGTCAAATTCTCGAATTGGTACCTGAAGTTTAAAAATTCGCAATAAGGTACTTGAATTTTGCTTCTGTCCATCAATTTGCACATAGGAGAAATTAATGGTCTAAAGGTGTTAGTCTTGTGCACAAACTAATGGACAGAAGTAAAGTTGAGTACCTAATTGCGAAAGTTTAAACTTTAGGTACCAAATCAAGAATTTGACAAGCTTTGGGTACCACGTGTAACTAACCCTTTTATTTCTTTATTTGGAAAGAAAAATAGGTCAACATTAATGATTTTAAGACCTCAACAAGGGATACATTACAAAAGAAGATGTCTGGAAATTAAACACAACTATACCTTATATAAACCCTACACATATTTAGTAGATTCGGAACTTTAAAATCTACATTGTGTTCAAATGATGTCATTATCAGTTGCAACAACTTAGTTTCGTTGCTAGCATTATACCGCCAGTATTCATTTGCTATCACATGCTTACCAAAAAATTAATAATAAAGAAAAATAGTTTATTCAATTGTGTCTTACCTGAAAATGATAAACGTGAATAACAAACAGAACACCAAAGACTTTAGAGGATCATCCCAATATACCAGAGAAAGAAGCCACTTCCCAACTTCCATCACTGGAAGAAGCAACTCCTGCAAGTAGAAATGTAAAAAAGGCAAAATGAGATGATAGAACAACTCATGGAAGAGAGGACAACGATCAGGAAAAAGAACAGAATGGCAGAGAATTAAACCTAATATAAGTTGCGGTCACTATCAAAAGTACAGTTCATATTAATCACTCTGCAAACCAACACTGAATGGCATCACTAACAGACACACACATTTGCGCATGCAGCATATACAGTGTTCACCAAGTAAATTTAGCTCTGTAATCAAAATTTAATAACAAATCCAGTTAATCAAACTCCCTGTCTGATAAAACTTATTTTCAGTTGAACAATGAAAAGGGGCAAAGAAGGGTTAACGATCTTCAAATTCTATAGCAACTAGAGGGATCTTTTGTGATACCTTCATCACAGCTAAATTGGTGTCAATGCCATCTACTTTAACCCCATCAACTGTTTCTTGCGCCCGCACTACTTTTTTATAGTTGTCTCTGGATTCCTTAACTGTTCTCTCCAACAAACTCATCTCACCCACAGCTACTTCACCCACAACAAGTCCAGCCTCACTGAGATTACTCGAACTTGAACCAAACACAAAACCTAAGTTTGAAACCATTGCCAAGGCTGAGATTGAGTACATGCCACCTCCAGCCACAGAATTGTTATCCTGATCTAGTTCCCTTGAACTTGACATATTTGCAAGAGTCTCCAGGATCAAATCTCCCCCAGGTAATTGATCACAAAGATTAAACATGAGAAGAGACTCGAACTGAATGGAGTTTGAGGAACTAATTTCCTGAATGGCTTGCGCACGTAAAATTCCAAGTACAGCTTTCGAAAGTGCGTCATCCTTTTCAATTCCAGCAATGTTGAACTTATTTATAAATCTATGAACATACAAAATTTCCCGGATTATTGCTAGCCAGTAATCACGCCGAGTGTGCCCTTTAAGCTCAGGAAACTCTATAACAACTGGTTCTGATCTACAAGAGAAACACCATAAACAGTCAGTAGATAAGTTATATACCCAGACAAGCTTTATGATAAAACCAAAACATTAAATGAATTTGATGATTAGTTGAACACCAAAATATTACAGATTTCTATTGGCCAGTTACAATAAGAAAATGAAATAAATATGCATCATGCCTTACAAGGAAATTGATTTGTACAGGACTGCCTTGTCAAAAAGTCGAGTACCCCATGGTCCAGTCAACTCAGGTTTTACAATTTGTTTTAGATCATCTGACAAATCATATCTTTTTGGTTTGTCATAAGATACAACAAGAAGGGCTTCAAAGTATAATGCATGATCTGTCAGTATTAATCGACCTGCAGACATGCAAGATCAATCTTAGAACAGGCTAAATATTGCACTGTATATTAAGTGACAGCCAACACTATTTACCCAAGAGAGAGAGAGAGAGAGGAAAGGAAAAGTAAGGTTGCATTCATAAATTTCATTAACAAAGATATCACATAGCTTATTGCATAAAATGTTTGCTATTCCGTCAACTTACCTGGCCAGGTTGATATTCCAACATGTTCAAGAACCGGTTGAGTAGTGACTGTCCCATCCACCTCAAGTATCTTTTCTTCTCTTGATGATCGAACAGAAGACAGAAGAGATGATTCTGATTGGCTCTTCATCTTTTTAATCACTCTATAGAGATCAAATTTTAGAATATTATATTCAGTTATGTGAACCTACTAACTAGAGAAGCTGCCACAAATCACTAGGCCTTTGATGTGCTATGAAACTTCTATGGATGAATTTAAAAATAAAAACTCAAACAAATGGCATAGTCAACATCAGAATGGAGCAAATGGCCAAGAGATATATAGAAAACTAAGCTTCTGAACAAAACTTTACATATCATATAATTCATCATGTTAGTGGTGTTACCTCACATACCATTGCCAATTGGTTAGTTAAATGCTTAAGCATGATATTAGAGGCCAAGTTGTTTGTAGGCCTATTTGTTTCAATTGTTAATAGTGGGATTACATGTGAGAGAGAATGTTAAATGATGCAATCTCACAATAGTTAAATTTGGGTTTTGTAGTGTTCTTCGATTTAAGTTGTAGCTCTCTTCTTATTGCCAATTGGTACAGTATTGATGCTTTAGACATCATAACAACTATGATCAAGGATTATGAAGCCCCTCAAATCTTATATATCTGTTTCAATTACATCTAGGGTAAAGTTAAACCAAAATCTCAAGACTGAATGCGTTTTGTTCATCAGATTCCTTCAGTAAAATAAACATAAGAAATTAACCAGTGATTTATATAGAAAGCACACGGCACACAATCTTGACTTATTGATAAATAAAAACAATTAATAAGTCTGCAGGTATAAATTTAGTTCAAGTTATGCATTTCATTAACCAAATTCTGAACTTTTGTACCATGTTTGGAGACATCACAAGAATTTCAGAAGGCTCAGTTCTCTATATGATTAAAGTGTTGAAATTTGGGAATGATGCTCATTTGGTATTTGTGAATATATATTCAATATAGAAATGTCAGAGGATACTAAGTTGGAGCAAAGCAGAAAAGCATGTTCACAGGTAACACACTTTCTCAATAGAAATCAAGAAGACACACAGAATCTATTCTATACCAAGTGTCAGACTAGGTATCATGCACAACTGGATTGAAGCATATATATATTATATTAAAAAAATTAGGATAACAGAAAAGTGAAAGATTTAGATTTGGACAAAGAATATACTAACGAATGAGTGGACATCAATAACAGCTCAGGGAAGAGTAGTGTGTGCTCTAGAAATTGTGCCAACAACCAAGAGGAGACATGTTCTCTCCCACCAATGATAGGGACCATAACCTTGGAATGTGACATGAATCCGAACCCACAGTGTTATTGACTTAGGTTGTAGCTACCAATTAAGTCTATCAATATAAACTGTTTTAACCAAGAATAAACTACCCTGCACTTTATAAGTCAAGGATCAACCCAAGGTCCTCTTCTTTATCAAGAATTATTCTCATTACCTTCCCACTAACTCTTAAGTTTTTCTACACCTCTTTCTCTCTCTCTCTTTCTTTTCCTCTTTATCATCTCTTTTGTCCTTTTTTAATTGTTGGTTAAGTTCAACATATTAGTTTTAAATATTTTTAGCCCTTATTCCTCTTTTTCCTTGGCCCCCCCAACATAAGTTGGCTAGCTCCACCCCTGAGGATGCTAGGAGGGGTTGAAACTTTGAAAAATCTGCAACTGTCTTTCTCAGACTAAGCTCTATTTGGCAGTTGTAGCTATAGTTGCACTGGGCAAACTATTTTCAGTTCCATCTAATATGTTCTCCAAGCCCTTCAATAAACTGTTTCTTTTTAAAAGAATATCAGTTCTCGGCTTTCAGTTTTTCTTCCAATAATTATCATACTTTAATCTTGTTTGAGCTTATTTTAGGATCCCTATAAGTGGTTGTTAGTTGTCAAGTGATTAAAACCTTTGAGGAATGAGAGCTAAGCAAAGCACAAATTATCTTATGATTGAACAATGAACACTAATTTGCTGCAGACACGTAATTAGACCAAAAAGGAAATAAAAGAGGGGCAGGAAAGCCATATGATATTCACATGGTAAGGACCCTTACCTTCCCAGTCCATTTAGGTACTTGTCATAGACAGAGAAATGAAGCCTACCACCTGTTGAGGTCGTAAGTACGTTGAAAAGGTTTTCAGAAATAATCACATTGGCAATGATTGGAACTGCTGGAGCTATTCGAGAGAAGGCTTCCACCCCAACTGACAGATCATCATCTAACTGCAAGCAAGACAAAATGATGACCATAAGTTCCAGCACAACCCTAAGGTTTACTCAACAATTACAGGTACTACAAAAGCCACTCTCCAAATACATAATAACAGTTTAAATGAGCATAATATGAAAAAACAGATTTTAATTATGCCAGATATTAGACCATTCAGAGTTTCCACACAAGATATGTTTGAAAGAATCCACATACAAAACAACTAAAAGAAGCAAGCATAAATGCAGCCACTTCAATAGATAATTACATCCAACAGGAATCTTTCGCAAGCTGATGAAACTTACATTAATTAGTGATTGGCTGGCAGCTGATGGGGCCTCCCAGGCCACCATCATGTCAAATGTAAGGCGTCGAAATTTTTTATCAGCCAGATGACCCATTACTTGAGTAGACAGAGCAAGAGCCCTGAAACAGCAGTATTCCAAAAAGTTCCTTGCATACCGTGATTTATGCTTTATAGAATCAGATGCCTCAGCATTGAAGCTTTCCTGAAGCTCACTTGAAGAGGTTTCAAGGATTCTGCATCATTTTGTTTTTGTCCATAAGGTAACTATATATCAGAGTCAAAGGCAATTTGCATTATTCTTATTTGCGTACAGGCCAAATTAGAGCATATAAAAACCTAAAAGCCTAATTAAACAAAGACCTTCTAATCAGATTAAGGTACAAGTTACACAAAAACTTTATGTCCTTGTAACAAGCAGGGTACCAATAACGACGTAGTAGCAGAGCAAACCTACTTTGAGCATCTGCGCACGACGATATTTGCAACTGGAGATAGCTCAGGTATCCAATTCCTTCCAGCAGACGGAGACCTCTCCAACTCTTCAAATTCCTCTCCAAAGGAGCTTCGTTTGCTAAGTAACCATTTAAATGATCCTTCTTTTACCAAAGCCTCAAGCATATTTCTAGTTTTGCTTGCAACCGCCATTTCTAACTTTCCCCTCAAGTCATACACGCTGAAATGCAATCCACAGGCAAATTGTCTCAAATCACTATATTAAATTTAAATGTCCCAATATTAAACTTTCAAGTCCAACAACCTTTCAATGCATCCAACTAGCATTAGCCAAAATTAACTTATAATTCATTCAAAATCCAAGTAACATATTTCTGCAAGAATTTCAAATGGCAACCAAAATCTCAAAAGATTCAAGATATAACTCATCCGATTATAAATATTCGCGAACAACTCCAAATATTATTAAAAATCCAGTTGAATGGCCAAGCTAATAAAACTCTCAATCTCAGCATCTTTAACTAAAGCACATGTAAAAAAAATCATACTTTTTTCAAAACCCAATTGCTGAATTCCTTAAACAACCTAATCCCAAAAAACTTAAACTAGCTAAAAGATGGGAAAAGAAAGAGAAAACACTTACCTTAAGAAAATGTGAACCTTCAAATCCTTCTAAAACCCCAAAACTGTGCACTAGAAAATCTCTGTTGATGCCTGCAACATTTCAAGAACCCAATCTCAGATTACCTTAATTAAACAATCTGCCACCAACCCATTTCTCCAAATGGCAAGATTCACAAGATTACCTCAAAAAACAAGAGTTTCGAAACAACTTCCTTTTCAAGAAAATTCATTATTCTTTAATGGGTTTTTAAGAAACAGAAAAGAAAAGAAAAAAAGAGATAGAAAGCTGAGAGCTGTGAAATACAGTAGCTTGAACCACGTAGGGAACCTTCATCACCGGTTAAAGAATAAAGCTTTCGGTTTTTGGTGTCTTTGGGGCGGTGATCAGAAGAGATCTAGTGCAGCTGGAGCGAGAACGTGACTAGCTTTGATTGGTTGGAGGGCGTGGGAGGGGTCAGAGTCAGGAGGCAAAGTTTGGAATCCGGGTGACGTGGGCATGGTCGAGTTTTTGACACAGTCCGTGATCCTAATCCTGTTATCCCACGCGATGAGACGTTGCCCATGCTGTAAGCCCGCAATCTGTTTGGAGACATTAATTTGGTTTTGGGAACATGACATCTGTCGCAAGATGTTTGTCTCAACTCTATATCCCACGCATTATTCACGTGATCAAAATATTTCCATTCAATATATTTAACTGTTTTTTATATGTAAAAGTTTCAAGTAATTTTTTTTATAATAGTTTATAAGGTAAAATATCTCTATTTTTTAAAATTTTTATCAAAATTACATAGAAGCTCAATAATTTTTAAAATAAATATTTTATTTTAAAAAAATATTTTTTATTAGACACGTAGATCTAATCATTAGTCAATTATTAATGTTTTTATCAATTTAATAACGTGATAATATTAAAAAAATAATTTATACTTAATTAATATTAAAATTATTTTTATATAATTTTATTTTTTATTAATTAAAAAAAAACTCCCCATTTGAGTAGCATCGAAGCTACCTTGGGGAGCTTGATCGGGGCTCTCAAGGGAGCACCAGATCAGAGCTCCAGTGCTCCCCTTGGGGAACTCAATTTGGGGCTCTTTAAAGGAGCACTGATGCTCCCTCCCTGATCAGTGTCCCCTTTTTTGGGCACCCTTATTTTTTTATTTTTTTCAAAAAATATAATAATAATTTTTTAAATTAATAAAAAAATATTTTAATTTTTTTATAATTTTTATTAATGGTGTTTGTACTTTTAAGGTAAAGTGTTTATTTCAAAAATTAATAAACCTGCTTGAAACTTTTATTAAAACTTAAAGAGGTGCAAGTATTTTACCCTAGTTTATAAAAATTAACTTTGATGCAGTACAAAAATAAATGAATAAATAATAAAAACAAAAAATAATTAAATAGTTTTAAGATGTGTATCAATATTTTAAAAAAATTATTCATTTTTTATATTAGTGTCAAGAAGCAATAAAACTAATGATTGATTACGTTTTAAAATTATCAAATTTTTAGTAGAGTTTTTCTATAACAAAATAGTATAAATGCAATTAGAAAAAAATTCGAAAAAAGTGGAGTGCAAATTGTTTCTATTGGTTAATTTTTATTATCAACGAAACCTATTTATAACCAAAGATATAATTTTTTATACAAATATATAATACATTTTTTTAAATAAATATATTTATTCAAAAAAAATTTAATGTGAGATTGTGTCTTGTATTATTATTATTGAAAATATCCAATATAAAAGAATGTAAGTGTAAATTATTCGTGAATGGACTCAATAAAAACTTTAATCAAAGGTCAAGAGGGGTTTGAATACACTAATTCTTGCCCTAGTGGATTCATGAAGTAGGTTTTTCTATTTTTTTAATATAATATAGATATGTAAATAATTCTTTTTAAAAAATGTTGTAGCCCACTTGATGTCATGTTTGATTATGGTAATGGTAGACAAGTATTTTATTTTCAAATTATTTTATCTATGTGAATATATAACATTAAGCTCTTGCTTGATGTTCCTTATTAAATTATCATAAGTAGAGTATTTTTTTTATTTAAAGAAAGGAATTCAAATTCTGCTCTTTAAATAGAAAATCATATACTAAATAATGAACCAAATATTAGAGTGTAATTATAAATAAAGTATTTCATACTGAAGACTTTCAATAAAGTCATTTGATAGTGATAGCCATTAAAGAATTAATTTATTTTTTAATGTTTGATTTGTAAGAATATCAAGATATTCATGAAGTTAAAAGATAAATAAAGGGTACTTGTAATTCTATGATACACATTTGAAAATAAATTATCCAGATTCTTATTTATTTCGTTGGTGAAATTTAAATTTAGAAATTAATTAATAAATATTAGACTTCAATTATTTTCTGGTATTTAATTATATTATTAGCTTCAATAACATTTATTTAGATTCAATCCCTCTGTAGTATTGGAATGATCATTTACCGTTAATCAATAATTAATAAAATTAATGGAAATAATAATAAATGAATAAAGTGAATCACACATGACCTTTTCCTCTCATGATGGGCCTTGCCAAATGATTCCATTTTGGTATTAAATGAATTAATTTTTGCTTTTGAATTAGCCCATTCTTTACACATGAGCCCCAAAAGTTTCCAATTAAGGGGCCTGATATTTTTCCCAACCCAACCCAAAATAAACAAACAAACAAAAAATAACTTATCTATTTGTCTAATTTAATATGGCTTTTGGGTAACCTAATCTAATAGGAATGGTAATGCGTATTTAATTTTCATGTATTCAGATCAACCCGACCCATTTACATAGGATTCGGATACAGGTTTTGAGACAAATTCGGGTATCACATTTAGATATTCGATATTCAAACTATGGTCGTTTTTTTTTTATAAAAAATAACTATGACATTTGTTAGTTATTTAAGTTTTTTTTTAAACGGTGGATATTTAAATTGTTGTTTCTTGTATCTTAGAATTTGTTTATTATTAATTATGGAGAATTTTTTAGTTCATAGGTACGTTTATTAGTAAATTGTATATATCATATGAGAAATAAATTTCTTTCTTACTCGAGTTCGAGTCAAATTATCAAGTACCTATGGAATAAAAAAAACTTTAAAAATTAGGTATTGAAAGAATAGTACTTATCTAATTCTGTAGGGTTGGGTAACAATTTTCAAATATTAGTTGAGAATTTATAAGATTAGAGTACTTTGACAATTAATAAAGTTCACAGTGTGGATGCTTTTAAAAATAACAAGTACTCTATCTTTTATAATTTTTATAGTCTAGTAGTTTAAATCTTTTACAAAGAAATAGAAATGAGAGAGAAATTTAAGGCTTTGACGCAAGATAAACGATTGCAACTTTAGATCTCGGTAACCCAAATTATTTTTTATTTATTCGAAAAAAAACAAGAATTATGACTCAACTTTTAGAGGAAATATATTCATGCATGATCTATGAATCAAATACTCAATTACATTAATCTCCCATGTGATAATGTATTTGTAACTCTGGAGCTTACATAACAAGTAATGGAACCTAAATTCTTCTTATTGTTCTTAGATTTAATAACTGGAAATTTGTACAGGTAAAGCTTAGTTTTGGGCTTCATTCATTGGGAACAAGGCTAACAGCTCTGTCGGGTAGGTCTTGTGCGTCATCGAACCCACTTGCGAAATGGAATGAAACACGAATAAAGGCTCGTTTGATCAAAATTTTTGTTTTAATTGTATTTTTTGTCTTTAAATGGTTATTTTATTTTTGGTATTTTGAATAGCTTATATAAGAGAAAGAGAAGTAAAAAGAGAAAATAAATAATTTTCAATATATATATATATATAAAAGAGAAGAAATACGACCTAATTTCAAGTTGGTTATTTATTTTAAAAAATCTTTTTTCTCTTTCTCTCTTTCTCACACACACACATATATATATAAACTTAACCACTTGAGTTAAGAAAAGGGATGAAAATTTTGGAGTTTTTAAAATTTGGCATAATACTTAAAAAAATTTAAATAATTTTTTTATTTTTTTATTTCTTTTAATCAAAATTTTATATTTTTATTTTAAATCAAATAAACCCTTATGATTAACGGTTAATTAACTGTCATTAATTAAAATTTTATTTATTATTTTATATCCACATGTCGCATACATGGATGGTGAAAATGTCATTTAGATATATCATCATGTCACATTATCATCTA
The DNA here is from genome assembly GCF_000208745.1 of Theobroma cacao. NCBI lineage: Eukaryota > Viridiplantae > Streptophyta > Magnoliopsida > Malvales > Malvaceae > Theobroma > Theobroma cacao. Next base: position 2,399,367 of record NC_030852.1, read on the forward strand.
TTATGACATATTATCATATCATGTTAGCACCACATGATAAAAATAACAAGTGATATTTTAACTAACCATAATTAATCAATCTTTAATCATAAAAATATATTTAGTTTAAAACAAAAATATAAGGATTTGATTGAACGTAATAAAAAAATAAACTTATTTCAATTTTCTTCAAAAATTCAAGAACTTCTTTAAGAATTTTGTCTTTAAATTTTAAAATCCTTTCAACTGCAACGGGAAGTTTGAATTCTAAAGTCTCGATCTTGTCTGAGTGTGCAATAGTTGCTTAAAACATGTCTTAATAGATAAGAAACCGAAACTCAAAACTTTGTCACCCTAATTGGATTTGCAAACTAAGTGTGTGGGAATGTGTTAGGGACAAAACCCTATTAACGTGTCTTCCTTGTAAATATATTTATATCCAGCAAAGAAACAAAAAATCCTTGTAAATCATTCATCACGTGCAAGTTTTGTTTTCTTTCTTTTGTCTAAACCCTTTGGTAGGGGCATAAGGTTACACTTGAAGAACAGACCTAACGTGATCAGTCAAAAAAGATGGGTAACTCACTATCCTTGTTGGATTAGATGGTCAACACTACACTCTTATGACTATAACAAAGAACAATTAGACAGATAGATATATATGCTTGTGGCACCAGTTCACTGCTTGGTAGATAAACACATTGCCTTCATTTCCACCATTAAGGATAATATAATTATCTGCCACCACCTTGAAACCTCAATTGTCATTTCAGGAACATGTTTAGTTAGAGCATCTATATCGATTTTACTTGAGCTGGAACCTTAGAAGTCAGCATTTTCACACTGCAATGGAACTTATATGAGTTATTTGGCAATCATTTTTATGAGGAATGAACTTTACCTCCTTTATATATGATACAAGGGTTTATATGGTGATCAGCTTATTTGTCCTCCCACACACCCCCCCTTCCCCATGATATTGTTTCAATGTATGAGGGATGACACAGAAAGCTACTTTAGGAACAAACTTTTTGAGTTGAGGCTTTAGTTTTTGAATGCTTAAAACAAATGATGTGGAAGCATGCAGGAAGATTTGATGGCATTTTTCAATAGTGTAGTGGGAATTAATAAGAAGACCGACTAGCTAACAACCTCCTCCACTTCTTAAGTATCAAGCCCCACTGTACTTGGATCCTTGAACTTGCCCCTATAAGTTACCTTTCCTGATCTCTCCAACTTCACCTAATACGAGACCCTAAATCTGCATTGGGGAATTATAATACACGGAAATCTATCCTTTTAGTTACTATGGGACCCTCCAGTTTGAGGCCCTTCCTCCCTCCTAGTTCATGCATGCTCCAAGAGACAAGCAAAAGACTTGGTCAAAAGGGAGTCAAAGAAGAAAGATTTTGATTGGGAAAGGGTAACAAAAGTGGCTTTAAAAGGTTCATAAGCTCTTATCATTTAGAGATGTTGGGGAACCCACGTTGCCCATCCTCTTGTGGGCATGGCTGGTCCATCTCAAGCTGTCCTCCTCCTCTTGCATCCCCCAATTTCTTGTATGCACTGCATCTGCCCCCCATTCTCTTTTTCATTTTACACTATACAACAAAATATAACTAGAAATAAATAACTAAAAATTGTTCCCTTCCCTTCCACCCCCCCTCTATCAACTTCTCTCCTCCAATCATTCACTTGATGAATTGGCAACATCCATTAGATTTCTTGTATCCTTCTATTTTGTGGGATCCCATTCATTCTTTCCCACGTGTATTTGGCAATTGGCCATGGCCTCTTCATTTGGCTTTGTAACTAGAAGAAATTTGTTGCTTCTCTAATTTGTAACGCGTATTTGCGTCAAAATCTTATTGTTTTATGGAACACCCTCTGAAAATGTTGGTGCCAAAGAGGATTAGCAGTTTCTGAATTTTTACCGACAAATGGGATTTTTTCATGACAACTTGTTCCATATTATTTGTTTGAGTTCTTGGTCCTACAAGTCCTGGAGCTAGCTTGCTTTGCTGATATCCAACAATGATAACCAGCTGGTAGTTCACCTATGGTAGATTATATAAATTTTAAACACTTACATTTGAATGATTGTACTTGGGGTTCAAATCATCATAAAGATTTCAAGAAAGAGAATATTAAGTATAGGTTTGGATGAGCAAGTTGAGATGAAATTCCATCATCAAAAAGTTAAGGCAAACAACATGTGATGCTTCTTTTCTGTTGTTTCTTCTGAAAATTGTCAAGGTTACATGTCTCTACTCAAAGCTTTTTAGATGACAGGTTGTGGGGGTATAAAGTCTCAAGACTAAAACAGTAAGTGTATCCTTGGTGCCATTTTCTATATACGAAGGCCTAAGTGCTTCTTTGAGTTATTTCCAATAGAGACGAAGGTAGAACTACAGTGGCTCAAGTTTTATGTTTTATAAAAGCTTGATTAATATGGGATGCATGAAAGCTCATGTCTGGTTTTATTTTGTTCATTTGTCGGGTTTTTTGTATCATTTCTTAATCAATTTACGATGGATTTTTCTTAATTTTTGTCATTAACTAATGTCTCATATGCAAGTGAAGTCTGTTCTGAAAGGAACTGATTAAGATTTATTTAACTAAAGTTATTAGTCATATTAAGCTCAATGTCTCAAAGTCCAAATGATTTTTTGGCTCTTTATGCTGTCATTTTGATCATCCTTACTCTACCACACAGCACTCAAGTCTAATCACGTCGATTAGTGTTTAATTAAGCTTTGCATGATATGGCTCCACTGAGAAGAATTGCCGGATTAGCAGCCATGTTTTGATCTTAATTGCGGGCTTAAATCAAAGGGAATTGACCAAAGAGACATGAAGAAAACAAGAAGAAGAAGAAACAAAATGTACTTGTAAGCTTTTCTTGTAAATATTGAATAGAATTCCAATGCTTGTGACTGGCAAATTACAAGTATAAATTTTTTCACTTATGCTAGGTACAGCATCAAGTGGGGTACACTTCTGATACTTTTAAACTTGGAAAAGTGTTGAAAAATAGAGCATCTTCATGTGTTGTAAGGCAAATTAGGTGTAACATCTAGAAGTTAAGTCAAAGAGGACCATGCTGCTGAGTGGAAGCAAGCTAGCCCTCCAACATATCCTTCTGATCTCATCAATCTATCCAACTCTTTTGCCTCCTGTGCTTTTGCCCTCTGTAATGTGATACATTGCAACCAAAAACTAATCTGTCAGATTAAATATTTACAAAAAGGAATAAAAGACTATGAGCTTTATAAAAAAAAAAAAAAACTTTCTGGGAAAGCACCTGCATTTTCTCCATGGCATCTGACTCCGAGTTGAAGTCATAATATGTGCTTGCTGCCGTCAGCTTCATAGAAAGAAACTGTAACATTTGGAAGAAAAGTAAAAAATATACATGTTAGATCACTGAAACTTTGTTAGAAACATGCATACATGCAATACATGTATACATACATACATGCATACACTGCATATATACATGCGAACATACATACATACATATATTTATATTGTATTTTGGATTGAATCATTGATCAAAAAAGTTGAATGAATCAGATAGCTTTCAACTCACCTCAACCTGATTCTGCAAGGACTGGACATAATTGATTATCTCATCCAACATCACTGCCATGCCCATGGTCTGCAGATTATCAACACAGTTGAAAATGTAAGAGAAACTTTGTTGTTTTTGCTACTTTCAATATATTACATGATGCAAATTGAGGCGGCAGAGTTTGGGAACAATTCCTTTTTCCTTGAAAAGAGAAGCATTTTACCTTGTAGCATCCTGGGACAATATCTTGCAAGCATCTTAGTCTCTCATTTATTTTCCCTCTTCTAACCTGATTGACAGAAATTGCATCATTTTCAATAGGTTGACACAGCTAAATCAATCAAAAACAGAAAAGAAATAAAGCATGAATTCCAATTTCTTGAGAAGGGAGGAGTTATCACTTATTTTTTACTCTTTTCAGCAATTTTAAATTAAGTTTTATCAGCAAAGGTTTGTACCCTTTCTGCCAAACTGTGACTATCAGTTGCTTGACCTCTTCTGGCTCTGACATGAACCACTTCTTTTGGTTTCTCCTCTCCCTTCTCATTACTTCTTGCTCTTTTCCCTCTTCCTGGATTCTGCATAACAATCAAACCAATACAAAATTGAAAAACCTTAAAAACTCTATCTTACTTATTAAAGAAAAGGCTAATTTAAACATAAGAATTGGAAATTTAAACATAAGATATACTTACATTTCTTCTCTTGATTCCACTTTCAGAAACCTGAGGAGATGATGAGTTCCCAGAACTACTTTCTGATACATCCAATGCTTTCCTCTTCTTGATTTCATGGAATTCAGTTTTAGATGTGACAGTGGGCTGAGCAACTGACACTACTGAACTCTGGTTGCTATGATGGATAAAACCTGGCAAGTTTTCCCCCCAGTTATTGCCTGGAATCTCAGGTGCTTGATTGCTGAAGAAGCTGTCATTGGAGAAAGGCAAGAAGCTTTGGAAATTCAAGGCTGAATTGTCTATGACACCTGGGCTCAGCTCAGCAAATTGGTTGAGTGATTCCATGGCGGGATCAATATCCAAGAAAGAAAATGATTGTTTAAAACTTTGAAAGTCTGATGTGAAATCAGCCATGAGCAAATTTATGAGACACAATCGTTTTTATTTTCCAAATTGCCAAATGGTTGTTTTGGATAATGAAGGAGTGGGACTAGTACTTATAGAGAGTGGGATCAGAACCTGAATATTCATGTAAAATAACTTTACAATTCTTTTTTTCCTTTAGGAAATGGAAAAGAAGAGGTGTATTTTGAGAGGACCACGTGGCAGTTTAGGCTTCTGTGATTTTGCTCCCTGGCTGGGCCCCATGTTCAGGAGATATATCCAATAATGGAATAGGGCCCATCAATAAGCTTTTGGCCCACTGATCAAGTATGAGAAATTGAACTTCTTTTACATTTTATTAAATTATTTAATAGAAATAGGGCAAAAATAGTCTAGTGGGGTTTTTCTTTTTTAAGTTTATTTTGTTGGGTTTTGATCAGAAAATTGTTTAGACTTTAGCATAGGGTCAAATTCATGCAATAATTATTGAATGGAAAGACTATGGTCTTGGCCCATAGTGTGATTGTTTTACATTTATTCTTTATAGAATTATTATTAAAAGTTATTTTTGGGGACCTTATCATCACCACCACACACTCCTGACTCATACAACCACTGTTATCATTGCTGCTAAGTGCATTTAGACATAAAATGGGTATATCAAAAGTATTTGCTTTAGTGGTTACAAAAGATGTGAAGCTTTGGATCATATCTGCAATGCAACCAAGTATTTGTGAACTTCTATTTTCTCCACTTGAAAAGATCTCAAGCACTTATCACTTTGAAGTGCCCATCACTTTCTATGTATCATGATAAATATAGGTGTCTGTCTGTTAAAATCTTCTTTGTTAGTATCATGTTTGATGTAACTTACATGACCAATCCTAGTATCCAAATCATTTTTTTTAATAATTATATATAATAGTAACAGCAGATTAACTTAGTTGATAATAAGTTCATCTGTTACGATAATAGAGAATTTTAAATTTGAGTCTGTTGATGATTTTTAATCGACAGTTCATATCAAATAAACGATTCTTGTGAAATAATGGGTAGTCAAATCTGATGGGGATGAAAGCACGAGATTGTTGGGACGCAAGAGGAAAATTAACAAACTCAATTTGTATAAAAAGGAAAGAAGGAAACATTTAACAACTACGTACTTGATCAAGTTAGCGGTTGTGTTGCCAGGGATGAGGCCTTATGTTACCAAGAGTGTCTTCTTGACCAGTGTAATGTTTGGCGTTTTCTGCCCTTTCGTGCAGGTCGAGATGCAATTGTAATGTCGTTGTGAGTTTACAGTTGATCGTTAATGGAAGCAGACTCGAATAAGTAATTATGTATTCATTATCAGCAATCAATCGAATAATGCTTTTCCAAAAAAAAATTTACTTTGATCAGTTGTCCTTAAACAATGTGATTTGATCTTCAAGAGGACAAATGGAGGGTTAAAACTTGAAATAAAATAAGATAGTATGAATACTGTGTACGTAATAATAGAAGTGAGGTAGGATGAAAAGGAGATGTCACAATTTAGGTGAATAAAACTCGTGTCCGACCAGTGTTGGATCCGTATGTGCCGACCTCTCTTCGAAAGCAAAATTTGGCCAACAGGGATGGCCGAGGCAGTGGGTTTTGCCATTGGGTGAAGACTTATCAAGTTGCATGGGCAAAGCTTTTTGCCTTTTCCACTGTTATTTTGGCCGATACGCTTCATTTTCCTTCCCGAGAAATCTATATAAATCTATAGCATTTGAACAAAAACAGACGAAATAAATGAACATATTGCATGTGAGATGTGTGTTTGGCACGTGGCAAAGCATTGAATTTCCTACTCCAAAGGCATGGATTTTGCTATAGCTAGGCTTTCCATAATAAACCAGGATAACCGGGTAGGTATTGGGAACAAATCATTTGTGAAATGGAAGCCCTTTTGTCCAAAATTGGATATGGTTTGACAACTTGATAGGTAGTAAATTTTGGTGCCTTAATAAATAATGATGCCCATTGTACACAAAACTCTTTGAATTGTAGCAACTATTTGCACCCTCCAAAAAGGATTGCTTTGACTTTGGAAATGGAATGATTCTTTGAGGCCTAACTCATTGCTATCTTGGAAGTAAGTTCACGTTGGTTCCACGTTACAAGGATATTAACTGTGAGAATCTCAGACACTCTGTTTGGTAGAGGAAAGAAATGGAATGGGAAAAAAATGAAAAGATGAAAACTATTATTATCATTATTTCCGTACTAATTTTGGTTATTTCTATTGATCTTTTTATCAAATTAATTTTATTTATAAGACTTACATTCGTAAAAAAAAAAAAAGATATTAAAAAGCACATGAAAATAAATAAAAATTTTTAAAAGATTATACATAAAATATGTAATTTTTAAAGTTTTAAAAAAATGTATGATTCTAATCTGAATTTTCGATACTAATTATGGTATGGTTGTTTTTACTTATTAAATCTTAATCAATTGTTATCGTTTTGCTTTTTATCTTTTATTTTGACTTTGTACGACCTCTTAAAAAATAATAAATAACAAAATATCAATCAAATGGATGTTATAATTCTCTTTTATCACCTTTTATTTTCACTTTATCAAGCGAGTTCTCTTCGAGTTTTCTCTTTGCTTCTTTCGATTCTTCTCTCTCTATCTTCTTGTATATTTATACACACACACATATTTATTTATTATTTAAAATATTTAGATAAATTTTGTGATGGTAAGGATTCAAACGTGCTCTTCATGTCATACACAAGCACCCAAATAATTTACCTAACACGAAGCTTATATTTGGTTGGACCATGAAAAGGGTTGAAATCATCATCCATGGGATTTGCCTAACACAATTAAACAATGCATGGTTCAACCATGACGCATTATGCCATTACAGAATATGATCGTGAGAAAGTGCATTTTAATCATTTGAATAATTTTTTAACTTTTGAAAATATTTATATTTTTTTTGTTTATCTTAATATATATCATAAAAATGATTCACAATGTTATTTATATATGAGTAGTAAATATCAATTAATTTTTTATTTTTTTATAAAAATGAATCATATTATTGTTGATATAACCAATTAAGCTTTTTAAAAGTTTAATTTGATACGTAATCGATAAAATGCAATGTAGGATAAAAAACGAAATTAGCATTTAAATATTTTGTTTAATGATAAGTGTGTGTCTCCTTATAAAAAAAATGATTTCAAATTCTTAACTTAAAAAGTTATATTTAATAAAAAATAAAGTTAAGTAAGAATATAATTCTCATGCAACATATCGCTTCTCGTAAGATAAGAATACTGTGTATTAAATAAGTAAATATTTCAAACACCTTATTGAATTTTATAATATTTAATTTAATCAGTATATTATTATTATTATATTACACAATTTTCACTTTCATTTCTTTGTTCTTTTTAAAATTACAAAAAAGAGAGTATGAAATAAATTAATTTTTAATCTATTCAAATAAATATATAAACAAATTACATTTACTATGTAAATAAACATTTAACGATATTACATTACCATATAAAAATAGATAAATAGTTTTTCTTTACATTACCTATTTACCATATTAGGCTTTTCTTTGATTTGGGATTGGTCGGCCTTTTGGGCCTTGAACCGGACCGAACTACATTTTACATTACCATATTACATTGGTCTGACTCAAATTACACATGTAGAAAGGTTCTGAACCGGACCAAAAGTCCAAAAGGGAAACAAGATACCACGGCCTATGGCCAAATGGCCCGCATTTTGAAAATTCAACATGTATTAAATTAACTGAAAAAGGAGTAAAGGAAAGCCAATAGGAAACTCTACATGCTATTTCCGATGTAAAACACGCCCAAGAGAAAGGAGAACGGAGATTAAAGAGAAAATTAATGAGAGCGAGACAATTTATTTTGATCAGAGCCAAAGGATAAATAGAAAAACAAAAATGTGATTTCATCAAGAATATCAAATATTGTTGATTCGAGAATTAACAAAATCAATGGAGTGACGGGTGATAACAGTCGTCATTTTTTAATTTTTAATTTTTTTATTATTAAATGTATAAAACTTGATATTATGATATATATATATATAATATAATATAATTATTTTTATAATAATCTTTTAATTACTTCTCATATAAATGGAAGGAGACAAGATTCCACAAGGTGGTTTTTTTGTGATGTATAATTGCAAGTTTTTCAGGAGAAGGTGTTTATATTGTTCATTTGTCCGGTTGTTTATCTGGGTGCTTCTGCCTTTGGGTTTGATAGCTAGATTACAAATCTTAGGTGAAGATTATGTTCTGAAATGGGAATTCTTTACCTGGGTGGCAAAAGTTTCTGTGGAATGCTTGGACTTACCTTTGTGTAGCCTTGTTCTTATTTGGATTGGATCAATTCTAGTCTTTGCAAATGAGTTGGCTTTCGTCCCCAGTTATTGACTTCTTCCATTTTTGATGGTTTTTGAGGTTACAGTTGGTATACAGGACGTAGCTCACATTTTTTGTATTTTAATTGAAAAGAAAGACATTTTCATGTTTCATATAAAATATATGAATGAGAATGTCCGTTCTATGATTTATTTTTATTGCTGAAATCTGATTTTTTTTTTAATTTTTTTTCTCTCCTTCTTCTTATTACTTTAAAGTAATTTTATTTATATTTTTAAATTATTAATCATTTATAATAAAAATTCATAAACTTTTAATGTTCCATGCATAGATCAAATTCTAGTTTATCATAATTTATTAAAAAAAAATTAGGCATAATACTTAGAAAAAGCCCCTGAACCATTCAAAAAAATTTAAATAAATCATTATTCTTTTATTACGTTCAATCAATTTCTTATATTTTTATTTTAAATCAAAATAAAGTTTTATAATTAATAATTAATTAATTGTTATTAGTTAAAATATCACTTATCTTTTCATACCACGTGGGGTTGATATGACATGCTAATATGTCATAATGCATGAAGATATGACATGCTGGTATAACATGATGATATAATCATGTGATATTTTTCATTTTTCACGTCAAAAACACATCAACGTCATATGAAAATAAAATGACAAGTGATATTTTGATTAATGATAATTAATCGGTTGTTAGTAATAATTGCTTATTTTATCCAAATAAAAATATAAAAATTTAATTGAATGTAATAAATAAAATAGTTTATTTGAATTTTCTTAAATAGTTAAAAAAAATTCAAGTATTATGCCAAAAATTTAATAAGATTCACTTGTGAGAGTATCAATTTGTCAGCCATTGGATCTAAAAATTTTTCTAAGTGATATAATAACTAAAATAATAATAATTATTTTTTTTTTCCTCAAACCAAATTTAATACGATTTTGCTTAGAAAATTGTTGAGTACCGTCATAAGTAGAACTCTATTATTGTTGCCCAAGAACTAATTAAGTCTTGTGAGACAATTTTTTGTATTTTAAAATATGCTTTCATGACTTATTTATCAAAAAACTTGTTCAAAATTAGTACTCATTTCTCATTACTATAAACCAAAATATTAGAATTAAATAAAATATGATCTTACACAACAAATTATCAGGTTCAACAACTAATAATTTAACAAATTTCTATTCATGGATCAAAACTAAGTATAAGCATCTACAAATCATATAAAGTTAAATACAAAAATCAAATAATCAAACATTATATCTACAAAATAAATAAAAAAAGATTCATAATTTCAAAATATTATTTGACATGCAATACTATTTTTATTAGTTAGATTCTATTTGAGTACCAAATTATCAAATTAATCAAAAAAATATAGACATGAAGCATTTAAAAACTTAATTTGAGTTAAAAATTACTTACACATGAAGCCTAAATGAGTTATTTTGAGAGAGTGAAAAATACAAATAAGGACCAAGAAGAGGAAATGTCATTACAGATCTCAAAGGTCAATATATTGAGAAGATCCCTATACCCATGCGTTTTGTTCAATTTAGTCTTTCTACTCCAATTTGAAGCAATTTGTCTCTTGATTTTGAAAATTACTTCAATTTAGTCCCTTCTCCTAACAACATCCAATTTAACTGTTAAATAAGATGACGTTAGTGCTGACGTGTAACGTGGGGTAGCGTCATGCTGACATGGCACTACCACGTCAACATGTGAGAGTGACGTGGTAATGCCACGCCATCCTTTTAAGTTTAGGTTGTTGACGTGGCATTGCCACGTCAGCATATCAAAATGACTTGGCAATGTTACGTCAGCATTAAGACTCGAGTTGTTGACGTGTGGCAACTTCTTAACATGTCACATGACAACAACATATTAATGTGGCATTATCACATCAGCAACCTAAATCTTAATGCTAACGTGACATTGTCATGTCACTTTGATATACTGACATGGCACTACCACGTTGGCAACTTGAGACTTAATGTTGACGTAGCATTACCATGTCAATTGACATTTTGATGTGGTATTACCAAATCAGCAACCCAAACTTAAAAGGATGATGTGGCACTGCCACGTTAACATGTGAGGGTGATGTGGTAGTGTCACGCCAGTATGTCGTTACCCCACATCACTACGTTAGCGTTGACATCATCTTATTTAATGGTTAAATTAGATGCTGTTAAGAGGAGAGACTAAATTGGAGCACTTCTCAGAATCAAAGGGTTAAATTGTTTCAAATTGAAATAGAAAAATTAAATTGAACAAAACGCCTAGGTACAAAGATCTCTTAAGTATGTTGATCGATTTCAAAAGTAAGTCTTGAATTTTTATAGAGGAAAAAGGAAAGTAATTTAGGTTTTGACTCTTTTTAATAAAATCTTAAATTATGGAAGAATTTTTTTTTTTTTATGTTTTAGCATTTAAATAATAGTATATAAATTACTTTTTGATAAATTTAAACTTTGAATTTTTGACCTCATTCCCTACAAAATTACAAAAAAGTTAATAAGAATTCATTAATGTCATTAGTTACATAAAACTCTAGATATTTAACAATTGAGTTGTGTCATCTGACATTACTCCGGTAAAAGTGGTCACTTCGGGTTATTTCTAACTAGATGCATTTTATATAATTAAGTCAATAAGTAGTTGAATAACTAGCTTTATATTTATATTATTTTAAAAGAAAAAAATGTTTTAATAAGTTGCACATCTCTTCCACGAAGAGAAGTTCCAAATTCAAATTTTCGTCTCAAACCATTGAAAAGAAATAAACGTAGTAGTCTATATATAAACAACATAGTAAAGCTAGAAACATTATAATTATTTTTTTCTAAAGTCACATTTATAGTTATAAATTATAATTACAATCAAATAACTTTCAATATATATTATATAATTGATCATTTTAAAAAAACAATATCCTCATAGGCATGATGGAACTGGAATCTAAAACTTAATTTTAAATTATTAAATAAAAAAAAGAAAGATTCATAATTTTAAAATATTATTGGACATGCAATACTATTTTTTATTAGTTAGATTCTATTTGAGTACCAAATTATCAAATTAATCAAAAAATATTTAGACATGAAGTATTTAAAATCTTAATTTGGGTTGAAAATTACTTACACATGAAGCCTAGATAAGTTATTTTGAGAGAGTGAAAAATACAAATAAAGACTAAGAAGAGGAAACATGACTACAGATCTCAAAGGTCAAAATATTGAGAAGATCCCTATACTCATGCGTTTTGTTCAATTTAGTCCCTTTAATCCAATTTGAAACAAGTTAGTCTCTTGATTTTGGAAATTGCTTCAATTTAGTCTCTTCTCCTAACAACATCCAATTTAGCTGTTAAATAAGATGGCGTTAATGCTGACGTGGCAACATGGGGTAGCGTCATGCTGACATGGCGCTACCACATCAACATATGAGAGTGACGTGGTAGTGCCACGTCATCCTTTTAAGTTTGGGTTGCTAACGTGACAATGCCATGTCAACATTAAGGCTCAAGTTGCAAATGTGGTAGTGCCACATCAGCATATCAAAGTGATGTGGCAATGTTACGTCAGCATTAAGACTTGAGTTACTGACGTGTGGTGGCTTCCTAACATGTTACATGACAACAACATATTGATGTGGCATTATCATATAAGCAACCTGAGTATTAATACTGACATGACATTGTTATGTCACTTTGATATACTGGCATGGCATTACCATGTCAGCAACTTAAGTCTTAATGTTGACATGGCATTACCACATCACTTGACATACTGATGTGGCATTACCAAATCAACAACTTGAACTTAAAAGGATGATGTGGACTGCGACGTCAACATGTGAAGGTGATGTGGTAGTTTCGCGCTTGCATGTCGCTACCCCACACCACCATGTCAATGTTGACATCATCTTATTTAATGGCTAAATTAGATACAGTTAAGAGAAGAGACTAAATTGGAGCACTTCCCAATATCAAAGGGTTAAATTGCTTCAAATTGAAATAGAGAGACTAAATTGAACAAAACGCATAGGTATAAGGATCTCTTGAGTATGTTGATTGATTTCAAAAGTAAGTCTTGAATTTTTATAGAGAAAAAATAAGAGTAATTTCGGTTTTGACTCTTTTTAATAAAATCTTAAATTATGGAAGAATTTTTTTTTATGTTTTAGTATTTAAATAATAATATATAAATTACTTTTTGATAAATTTAAACTTTGAATTTGGACCTCATTCCTTACAAAATTACAAAAAACGTTAATAAGAATTCATTAATGTCATTAGTTACATAAAACTCTAGATATTTAACAATTGAGTGGTGTCATCTGACATTACTTTGGTAAAAGTGGTCGGTTCGAGTTATTTCTAACTAAATGTATTTTATATATATCTAAGTCAATAAGTAGTTGAATAACTAGCTTTATATTTATATTATTTTAAAAGAAAAAATGTTTGAATAAGTTTCACATCTCTTCCACGGAGAGAAGTTCCAAATTCAAAATTTTCGTCTCAAACAATTGAAAAGAAATAAACATAATAGTCTATATATAAACAACATAGTAAAGCTAGAAACATTATAATTATTTTTTTCTAAAGTCACATTTATAGTTATAAATTATAATCACAATCAAATAACTGTCAATATATATTATATAATTGATCACTCGTTAAAAAATAATATCCTCACAGGCATGATGGAACTGGAATCTGAAACTTAATTAAAGGCGGAATGTAGATAGGTTTTGATGGAGAAAATGCAAGAAATTGTTTGGTCTTGCGTGTGAATTATTCAACGATGTGCAATACATATTTAATGGTTAAATGTTCCAATCATGATTCTTGCCGTTAATCACGCGTTATCTTCTTCTTCTTCTTCTTCTCCCTTTTGGTATCGTCACACATTCTTACAGAGTCTTCGTCTTTCTTATTACTCTTTAAACTATATATCATCGTCATTATCGTTACCATCATCGTCAATACTATCAACTCTCTCTCTCTCTCTCTCTCTGACCCTGCAGCTTGCCACTTTAAAATGAATTTCTCTTGCTTATCTGTGATTCCTTATGTTTCACTCAATTTAGTCATCCTTGATTCATGTCCATGTCAATGTGTCATCGTCACAATAATTATAGGAATTTGTATACCATGAATGAAGATCAAAAGTTTAGCACCCAATTGCCAAGTTAATTTCAATGATGAGTTCATTGGTTAGAAGAAATTTCATAAAATTAATAGATTGTGATTTTTTTTTTTGTTGTAAAAAATACAGAAAAACCAGAGTCGTAACTGATTATGTTTTTTATCAAGTATGGATTTAATCCAATTTTATGTTAGATTTGTTCGGTTATATGTTAATTGTTAGTTGGTTTATCTACTATGTGATTTATTATATGACATGTAAAATTTGATTATAACGATAATTGGTATTTATACAAGTAACATCATTCATAAAGAAAAAAAAATAGTGCTATTCCATATTGCTATGAGTTTATATTAAAATTAATTTTTTGTTTATTATCAATTGATTTTAAATTGAATCCTTACGTGTTTATTCACCTAATTTGTCTTATTTCTTAAAATAGGTGAGGAGAGCTGTTGAGTGATGTTATTTCATTTCTATTCATTTTTAAATTTATTGTGATTTTATATTCAAGTTGGATGTTTAATTATTTTTCACCTACCACTGATTAGTTTAAGTTAATGCTTAGCAATGCTTTGATTGTATTCATTGTGTACGAAAATGGTCTAAACCCTAAGTCCTAACCTTTAACTTATTAGATCACCCATCCCATAAGCATTTGTTTGCATTCTCTCACACCAAAAGATAATAAGACAATTATTTATTGATTTCTTCTCTTTAATTTTGGCTTGGTCTCTCTGTATAATGATAAGACACCACAAACTGATGGGATAATTAAGCTATGCAACAGACTAAAAATTTTGTTTAATAATGAAGTATCCTTATTATACTAAAAATGAGGGGTTAGGGAATAATTCAAGAATTATGTTGAAATTTTAATTAAGATAGACATTCAACTTAAAAACAATTAACAATAAGTGAAAAATTTCTTACTTTATTTACATACTCAAGATATTCCCAACCTAACAAATGCAAAATTATTTAACGGATGGGAAGAGTAACAATTCCTCTCATATCGCGTTGAATTTTTAAGATTAATATTTAATTTAATATAAATTAGTAATTGGTGGAGAGACTCTTATTTATATTTATATACTCAAAATATGTAAAAATATTTTTTTTAGAACCACTTCAATAAACCTAAAGAGAGAGAGAGTTTGGCAGGTGGGAACTGATCTGTCAATACACCTTACTTAGAAAGAGTTAACCAATCCAAATCCAATCCACATCCTGATTGGTGCAGAGCAGGGAAGAAGATACAGCGGCACATAAGATGGGGAGGAGCAGTAGACTTTATAGTCAAAATTAGCTGCACTGACAAAAAGAAATTTAGCAGACTTTTCCACAACGAAATTGCACGCAACTTTTAGGATGTCTTTATCTGGAACATAGAAAAACAGGAACCACATAGGAAATATCACTGTTGTCGCAAAGTCTGACAAACAGGAAAAGAAAGAGAGTGTCATGCTTTTGGCTTCCTTGTAATGGAATAGGCTCCGTTGGCAAACACCAATTTACCCACGTTTTTCTCTATGACGGTTAGAAGAAATACTTTGGTCAGTCAAGCACGTTTCATGCTGAGCATATTTGAAGCATCTAGAGCAAAAAAAACAGACGATGGATGCTAGGGACTGAATCAAACCCATTTCCCATAACACCAATTAATTTCATTTTCAACGAGTAAACCTATTCTTTTCCCTCTAGTTTTTTCGGTTTATAAAAAGGGGAGAAAATTGGCCATTTGTCAACTGTGTATGCATAATAGGATCTGTCAACTGTTTTCTCCTCCTAGCAATTTAAATTTGTTCTCTTTTATGATGGCTAAAAGAAATGGGATGAGTTGGTCAGATGGCAAGAAAGATCAATGCATTGGGGTCTTTTCTTTGACCAGGAATTCAAGCTAAGGGCATCCTACTTTTTATGTCGATTAGTTTCTGTTCCTATACATAAGGTAAATCCCAAAGTTTTCTGTCTTAAATTGGAGTCAGGGACTTATCCGAGGATACTCCATTTGATGTTTACTTATGCAGCTACTTATTTTGAAAGTTGTTAGTTAAGTACAGTAAATTTGGTGAGGTTTTGAAGTTAGTAGTATATAAATCTTGGCCTTGGCTGTGAGTTATAAATTCACTTGAGGTTCAAGACTCAAAGTTTCCGGGTCTTTAGTCAGATAGAGGCATGTCATCCTTAAGGAAAAGTAGTACAAGTTCTAGTGAAGATGATGCTGAGCAGCTCAGAAGAGGGCCTTGGACTCTGGAGGAGGACTCTCTCCTCATTCATTATATTGCTCGCCATGGCGAAGGCCGATGGAATTCGCTTGCAAAACGTGCAGGTAACTTTAACCAGTAGTCCAGTAGTCACCAATCAACACTATCTGATAGCTGATAACTACAAAATCCTGCGGAAAATCTATTATGTGTTAATAAATTGTTGTTTTCCTTTGTGGCTTAGGCCTAAGGAGAACTGGCAAGAGTTGCAGGCTGAGATGGCTAAATTATCTGAAACCAGATGTTAAACGTGGAAACCTTACTCCACAAGAGCAGTTTTTAATCCTTGACCTCCATTCGAAGTGGGGTAACAGGTAATCTCTTCTTCTTCTTCTTCTTTTGTTTTTTTTTTTTTGGGTTTTTACAACTTTTATTTCGCTTTCTGAGAGAGCTTATCAACATGACATAAAGTAGACTAGGCAATTTTGGATAGAGACACAGAGCAGCCTAGAGGTGACAAAACAATAGCAACAGAAGCATTAAAAAATTGTTGAATATTTTCAATCTGCAATCCTTTCATTATTGTTTTTTAAGAACTATGCAATGACATTACGCGATTCTTATCTCTCCCAAGGTTCCAGTACTCGCAAGTTCCTTGCCACAGAATGTTTTGGTCTTGGAAGCATTTACCTCCCTTCCTTTCCTTCATAAAGCTTAAGCCTGCCTGTCAAGGCCTAGCAGATTCTGTGAAGCATAGTACTTATATCGTCATAGTTTATATTGAGACAGAGTCTTTATTTGATCGAACATGACATGGTTTTATTTTTGTGATTTCTAGGTGGTCCAAGATCGCACAACATTTACCAGGAAGAACGGACAATGAGATCAAGAATTACTGGAGAACCCGTGTGCAGAAACAGGCGCGCCATCTTAAGGTCGATGCGAATAGCACAGCATTTCAAAACGTTATTCGATGTTATTGGATACCAAGATTGCTTCAAAAGATGGAAGGGTCATCCTCTTTTTCATCCATGGCATCCGAAAACTCAACAGTTCCTCAATCTCTAGACCAAGCTTCTCAGCATCAAGCATTAATGACGCTGCAACAAGTACCAGGGCAGGGGCCTGGTAACCTAAGTGAAGCAGTACAGAATTTGGATCATCAGGAGCAGAATTCAGACTCAGAGCACTGTGCAAGTTCGTGTGTTTCTTCTTCAGAATCCATGAATAATATCTCACAAATATCTCAATTTGCAGAATACCAAACAAGTCCTTTTCGCATCATTGGTAACAATGACTACAACAACACACTTGCAAAGGATTGCTACTATGACATGGAAGCCATCAACCTGGCATCCACATCAGCGCCTGGGGATTTTGCGAACCCGGTTGGCGATTGCCACATGCCAGAAAACAACTGGTTTAGCAATGGTTTTGCAGATGACCTATGGAGCATGGGGGAACTGTGGGAACTTAGGAACTTGAATTGAAGGGGAACCCTGTCTGGTTTTTGTTTATGACAGTTCACCAATAGTTCATTCATTGGCTTTTGACAGGTTGATTTCCTGAGTTTAATTGTCTCATAAGATCCCATATTATTATTTTTTTCTATTTTAAGGTTTTGTCCATAAGTTACAGCAACTGTGGATTCAAAGTTTCTCAAGTTGTGAGCATAAACTAATTAATTTATGTCTATATATAGATATATTTGAAAAAAGAAGGATTTGAATGCGATTCATTGAGCCAATTGTGCATATGCACATCACCAGCACGTCAGAAAGATGAAATTTCTGACTAATACTTGTTGAGAATATTCCAATTAATATCCTCTTTCAACCGTAAAAATAGTACAAAATTTTAAGAATATATAGAGTAATTGATTTTTTTACTCTACAAATTTTATTTTTAATTAATCAACACAAAAGTTAAATATGAGTGGCAAAATTGAAAATTGACAAAAGCTCAATGCCAAAGTTGACATTTGCCCAAAAATCTTTACACAAATAATTCACCACTGATGGGAATATAATATTTTGATTTTCTCTTATAATTTAAAAAATGTGGTTGGATGGTGAGAAAATGAACCATTGGGTCATCAAAGGTCAAATGGATTTAAATTTCCAGGAAAGAGAGAGTGGCAGATTATTTATTTAATTTGATGTTTGATTTTGGAAAGCCACACTGCATTCCTTTTTGGAGCTTTAAAATTTTTAATTCAATTTATCCCACAGATTCCTACCAACTGGCTTGAGCCAATTCTAGGAAACAAGAATTTCTTTGGGGAAATATGGGCTCTAATTGGCTGACCCACCAAAGTTTGAAACCTTCAAAAGATGAGTTCTGCAGCTATATGTGTTTGATAAATCGGGGAAATACTTTGTCATCATTCTCCAGCTGATGATAAGAAAGGTAGCTTCCCTAGTTGAAAATTCATCTCTCTCTCTCTCCCCTTCTTCTTTATTTAAAGCCACTTCTTTACCATCAACCCATATATATATATATAACACATGATCTTTTTTTTAAAAAAAAAAAATAATTTTATTCAGAATATCAAAATATTCACGTCAAGGTAATTACTTATTCATTAACGAGAAATTTTTATCAAGAGCTTGCAATGATTATTTTTATGTAATTAATTAATAAAAAATAATGCGATAATCATCCTCATACAAATTATAATCACATTGAATAACTTTTAATATAAAAAAAATCAAAAACCAACCAAAACATACAAATGATGACACTTAAAATTTAGAAGTTCCAAAATCTCTTCCTTGCAATTGAGATATAATCTTTTTAACATATACAGATATTATTTTTATCTTACACTATTCATTTTTTCATCCTTCCATTCAAATATAAATATTTCTTAATTACTTTTCACTAATCTTTTCTGATACATTATTTTTCAATATACTTATATCATACATAATTTTTTTAAAATTTACGATTAATTAATGATTGAATCTCGTACATATAAATAGCAATGAATAGTCTATTAAAACTTGAAATGTAGAAGGAGATCTCCATCAAAATGGAACCTTGATAGTAAATTTCAGCCCTTTACAGACTGGGAACATGGAAAAGGAATTCCAGGTGTTAGTGCGTATGAATGAAGCTAGCTAGGTCATATTTATCTGGATGATACCATTATTCCACCTTATCTTTAAGCCTTGTTTGCTGCCATATTTAGATAAGTCAAACAGCCCATTTAAGAGGTTTGCATGTAGTCTTATCATCACATGCCCCATTTTTTATTCGCAAAATCAACCAAGGAATTTAGTCGGTTAACTAATCTTGACCAGAGGGAAGATATAGCAAAGCAAATTCGCATTTGGTGCCACCGATCCATGATGGGAAATTGGCAAATTCTTCTTCCCTCTCATAAATGATATTCATGCAACATTCCACATCTCTTGCAGAAACAAAGGAAGCCTTGGAAAAATGATAGCCCTAAAGTGCGCTTCTGACATGGGTCGTGACCACTGGAAAAGACTGATATTAGTAGATGACTTGTCGTCAGGTCACTCTTTTATCAACAAAATGGAACTCCCTCTCCAACCAAGTTCAAAGAAAAAATTTTCTTTCCAATGTATTCTACTGTTCCACTTGAGGTAGCTTCTGATACGGAGAATATATTCTTAGGTTAGAAAGCATTGATTGGCTTGTTCAAATGTCCTTTAAGTGGAATATAAGCTATAAGAAGAACCCTGCAAGTAGTACTTTCGCATGTAATCTTGTTGACATCTATTAAACAAAAGCTTAAACATTAATTGCAGCCTTTAATCTAATGATTAAGTATGTTATTAAGATAATTGTATGAGTTATCTAATTAGAGTTATAACATAATATTATTAGTTCGATAGGGTTAGACTATATGAATGAGATTAGTCTTGTAGTATATGTTATTTCTTGTCGACTGGAGCTAGTATTTAATTTTGATGAAAATTTCTTCTTAATGTTAATTGAGATATTGGTCAAAGAAATCCATGGCTAAAACAAGCTTTGATAAATGATAGCAAGGACAAGTTTAGATATGTGGTGGGAGTGGAAGTCAGATGTAGCTGTAGCACACCAAGTAAAACCCAAAGGCTTGAGCCGTGGCATGTCCTTGTTCTTATATTCTGGTTTGATTTGGCAAAGATGCATGTTCCATGTGCATCATTTCAAATGGTTGGAGATTAAAGCTGCTTTCCAACATGTGAGACACAAGCAGGACATGAGGAGGTTTGGGGTTGAAAATCCATCTATTCCCTCTTTGCTTTACCAATTTGTTAGGACACGAAGTTAATGCCTATGCAATCTAATTGGCAGTACATTTGAAACTCAAAACAATATTAAATCGAATATGATTCAGAGAAATAAATCGAAATTAATTCTGAAATAATAAAATAATGATGGGTTTGCATTTGGCAACACTTATAACATGCAATAATTGTGATTAATAAGATGTGAAGCCTTTGACAAAGAAATGCTATTTCCAGGGGCAGACCCAACAAAAGGGTGGAGCCAGCAATAGCATTGTCGTGAATTTGAAAGTAGAAATCCGTGCTCCAATTGTCTGCAAAACGTGCTGCATGACTAATAATTCACTATATCTTTACAGAAACTTAACAATCATGACACTTCAAATTTGAAGTTATTTTTTTTGAAAAATGAAATACAACTTCTATAGATAAAGATTCCTAAAAAGTTCACAAATTAAAAAAAAAAAACTAAAATAATCAACAATCTTATATTTATAAAATTGACATAATACCTCAAAAAATTCATAAAATATTTTGAAAAATTCAAATAAATTTTTTTTATTACGTTTAATCGAACACTTGTATTTTTTTTATTAAATAAATTTTTATAATCAACAGTTGATTAACGATTTTAATCATAATGTAGCATGATATATAGTGCAGTCATGCAATAGTTTCATTTTTCAAGTTAATACCATATAAGCATAAAATTAAATGATAGATATATCATTTTGATTAATGATAGTTAATCAATTATTAATTATATATAGGTTTATTTGATTTAAAATTATTATTTATTACATTAGGAGACAAAAATGAAGTTATTATACACATTGTAAGACAGCTGAAACCCAGCAGCGTAGATATGAGCGTGGCGACACGTGTAGTTTATGTGGAACTTTGGAAGTCTTAGCAAGTTTTCCTCGCCCAGTTTCAGCCTGGAGCTGATCCATCACCCCTTTCTCAAATCATCTTTGGTTCTGTTCAGTCACAGTCAAGTAGATGCGTGGAGATACCGAACTCTCTTTCCTTTCGGCGTCTTTTCCCAGAGCTAGGGCCATTCCCTAGCTCCACGCCTGATCACGACGGCTGATCTCGAGATCTCATGGCGGGTCCATAGGGGCCATCATAAAAAATTACCCTTCAAAGGGGCTCGTTTTGCAACTCAGTGTTGAAACTGACCTCCTTTCACTTCAGCTCCGATGATTCCATCTCGGGGACTTTGCTTGCATCAATCTTTGAATACGTATATGACCCTTGAAAGCAACAGGTAAATGAAATGTTTGGTATTTGGACGTGGCCAACTCGTACGCACTCGTAGGTCGTAGGGTATAGTTTGTGCATGACTTCTAGCCCTGAGGACTTTGGCATGCCGGTTCATGTCAAATGTTATGGTTTTTCAAATATTTAAATTCACCTATATTAAGTGTTACAGTTTTTCAATGATTCAGTTGTTCCGTTTATTAATTGATTTCTTATATGAAATATACTATTATAATTCTTGATTAGATTGATTGACGGAAACTGAAACGAGATAAATACTTTAAATAAATATCTATACAGTAACAAAGTTGACACTTACGACATGATGAATGAATAGAATTAGAAGGAGTAGAAAGGGCCATGACAAGGTGGCTACAGCCTTTTTCATGTTGTTGGGTGATCTGAGAAGTATGAACCTAGCTAGTAGCGGTTCCAAGCAGGAGGGCCACCTCCGAAAATGAAGTTACACGTAAAAGGCTAGAAGGGAAGGGAAAACCAGCTAATAATGGAGGGTTTTGGAATCAATGACCAACAACCGAAGATAAGTCTTCACATTTTCAAGCTGTCCTGGGTTAGCAGTAGAATAATTTACTGCTGAATTAATTAACCATTGTACTCTCCTTACTATTAACAGTTGTACGCGTCTCAGGACGAGCCATTAGCAAGAAGGTAATTAAGCTCCAAAGGCAAACGGTGTTTGAGAAAAGAATAAACTTGTTTTATGCTTCATTTGACTGGCTTAGGGTGAAAAAGAAAAGATTTCGATATTTATAATTTTCAAGATGGCAATGTATTTGGGAAGTTACATACACAATAGAATCAATGTAATCAAAGGTTAAAATATTCCTTAATTCATCTGATTTCCTTGAGCTGATTGCATCTCTAATTCCTTGATTTCTCTTGGATTTATCCCTTCATTGCATGTCCTGATTTGGTTGAAATGGGAGCTTAGGTGTGTGTCTTGTACATAGCATAACAGCAGCTTAGATGTCGACTCAAAGATGCTAATTGCAACTTTTAAGGCTTTACTTGAAAGATTCACAACAGATGGTTTTACTATTAAAATTGCTGCTAAAATTACTTTCCTTTAATGTATAAGGATAATAGAGCTATCATGCAGTGAAGAATTTAAAATTTTACATAAAAAATGATTAAAGCGTAATCATATACAATTTTAAATCAAGTCAATAATTTAATTTGAAATATAAATTAATTACTTTTAAAATAAAATAAAATCATAACATAAAATTGAGAGGTGACGATTGCCACCTCTCGCCGTCACCTTCAATCTATCCTTGCTATGAGATAACAAATTTATTACAGAAGAGGCAATGAATAGAACAATTAATTTAAAATCAATTGATGAAGATAAGATAGTTTTTATTATATTTATATGTTTAAAATATCTTAAATTTAATTGATAATAGTTACGGTTAATAGTAAGGAATATAGCTCGAGGCTTGATTCCGAATATGTATATTTTATTCAAAAAATGGATTTGAATTCTTTTTTTTTCAAAAAGAAAAACCTCAATACTCGAGTAATAATAGCCTTCCATAGGTGATAAACAAATAATCGCCCAAGTGGCCCATTGCATTTATGGTAGAACATGAACGGAGTCCAAATGGGCCACAAGAAGCCCAAAATGACTTTAAGTTCAGAAGGTAAGCCTATTCGAACCAGATAATCCAAAACCCGGCCCAGATTTAAAAATAAATAACGTCATCATTAAACTAAATCATTGCCGTCAACGTGTACATGCAAAATCGTGGCCTTTAATATTACGCTATATAAAGTCCACTTTGCTAAACTGAAACCCTAGGGTTTTTAGTGATCCGCCAAATCGAAGGGAGAGCTTCTCACGCTGTGTTCCTCCTCTCTTCAATCTTTCGCTTCTGTTTCAGGTACCATTTCTATTTTCTGCAACCTGCTTGGTTGCCTAGAAAATGCAGGAAAAAATAAGAGAATGAAGATATTTCTCTTTGTTTCTCTTTTGTAAAGCGAAACGGAGTGATAGGGCTTTCACTTTCTATTACTGTTATTGTTCCAAGATATTCTAATTCTCTGTGTTCTGTTTATATGCTGAGAAAATGTAGGAAAGGCAAAAAGAACTGTTGTTATGATCTGACTCTGATGTTCATTTTAATAATTTATATTTGTTTCTAGACTTTCAATGTGGGTTTTAGGGTTTATATCTTTCAATGTTATATATTTGAATATTTTTTACTTTCTTAGCTAATAAAAGCTGTGTAGCGTGGCTGGTTTTGTTTGATTTTTTTTTCTCATTTGCCTTGGCTTTGTATTCACTTGGCATGCAATAGAATGTATGGAAAACACTGAATTATGCAAATTTTTCTATTGTTAATTGTTATTGTAAGCAATAAATAACAATCACTTCGAATCAATTAGATTTATGTCAGGTTACAGGTAATGTACTGGAGAAGTGGGCAGGTTGTGCCCTTTCTGTATTAAGACTAATTGCCTTAGGACAATGATGTATGAAAAATACTTTGTTTTTCTATCTCTTCAATAAAGCATTTCAAGGAAAGATTTATTTCTTTGCTTTTTTATGATGCAGTATGGAATTTGACCTTATTGAGAACTTTGTAAAGTATTGAACTTGTTATTGAAACATGAAATTGGATATAACGGATTTATACATCATAAATTGAGTGATAGAATCAAAAGCTGGATCTTTGTTTCTTAAATATTTAGTCAAATTAGGAAGGCCTTTCAAATTCGTATATGGATAGTAATACTTGATCCAATTGCTAGCTCAATCTGATTTGTAGTAAGCTACATTCTACCTTTCTCATTTGATAATTACATTTTGACTTTTTACTGTTCCTGCAATGCAGATCTTGAAGATGTATACTTCAAGGAAGAAGATCCACAAAGATAAGGATGCCGAACCAACAGAATTCGAGGAGTCGGTTGCCCAGGTATTAAAATGCTCGTTTGTTTGTTGCACTTGAAATGTTTCTGGAAATCTGAAAGGGTTTGGTTTTGATTACAAGTGCTTGTACGTTTGTAACAGGCATTCGTTGATTTAGAGAATATCAACCAGGATCTGAAAAGTGAACTCAAAGATCTCTACATTAATTCAGCAGTGTATGAAGGATTCATTGGGATGCATTAGTTTTAAAGTCTCATGTTTTTGGTTATCAAATGATTGATACAACTTCTTTCACATGCAGTCAAATTGATGTCTCTGGGAGCCGGAAGGCTGTTGTTATCCATGTCCCATACAGATTGAGGAAGGCTTTTCGCAAGATTCATGTTAAGCTTGTGAGGGAACTTGAGAAGAAGTTCAGTGGGAAGGTGAGGAAAGGACTTAGCTATTCCATTCTTCTTAAGTTTTGTTCTTTCTCAATAATGAAACAATATGAGAGGGAAGACTGTCCTTCAGTTTGAATGAAAATTCGAATTATGTCTTCTAGCTTAGAATTTACAAAATGCAATACCTTTTAACAAAAAAGAACATGCTTTGCATGAGACACTATCATCAGTGGAATTGTTCCAGATGCTGATACATTGCAATTGTGCAAGAAAAAGAGAACTAATCATGTTTTTATTGTATTATCATACATAAATTTAAATGTTTAGGTGAATCCTTTTGCTTGATCTGGCTTTAATGCTCTACTTAAATTTTTATTTAATACTTAATACGATGGTTATTAATTGGTTTGACTGATATGCACATCTGTTGGTTTTAACTAAGTTCATGTATATCTGGTAGGATGTGATTCTTATTGCCACCCGAAGGATATTGAGGCCTCCAAAGAAAGGTTCTGCTGTTCAGAGGCCACGTACCCGCACATTGACTGCTGTGCATGAGGCAATGCTAGAGGATATTGTCTTACCTGCAGAGATTGTCGGAAAGCGCATTAGATACAGAATTGATGGATCAAAGATAATGAAGGTATGGCACTGCTAATATCTTATCAGTAATACTAGAACTAGGTTGCTAAATGTTGATAAAAGTCTTAAGTGATGAATGGAAGAATTGTTATCGTGAGAAACTTTATATACGGGGGGGTTTAATTGTTCTCTTTATCATTATTATTATCATCTTTCAAAGATGATATTATAGTTTTGGAGGCTAATGTTCATTCATTCCTTGCACTCATGGGCAGGTCTTTTTGGACCCCAAGGAACGAAACAACACTGAGTATAAACTTGAGACCTTTGCTGCAGTTTACCGGAAGCTTGCTGGCAAAGACGTTGTGTTTGAGTACCCAGTCACAGAGGCATAGAGAACTCCTTTTTAAGTGTTGTGGCACCATCTGTTCCGTTTTTGTTCCCCAAAAACTGCTTTTGGTGGGGAGTAGTTAAAATTTTGACATTTATGAGTTGCTAAGCAAGCAGTAAAGTGTCATGATGATGAATTTATTTCCTTTATATGACGTATTTTGTGTTATGTGGTATTGCATTTAATGATGTAGGATTATGGGTTTTAAAGGTTATTTGTTGGTTCATAGATTTACTTATCATGCATGTTATTGAAGTAATATGATGGGGATTTATGACCTTGTTTAGGATTATCCTCTTCTCATTTTGGAGCAAATACATTGAATTAACCAGAATCCAAGAATTTAACAGGATTAGGTTCACAAGATCGAATATATTAACTACTATAACCCGTGACAGTTTAATTTTTTGTTTTGTATCCTGTCAGCAAGGTTGTGTGCTAACGACTATATCTCGATGTCGTACAATGTTTTTCCCTCGCACAACCGAAACAGTATCAGACTGTATTATTAATCTGTACCCAGTAGCGGTTCCTGCCGATGAGTCCTTTGTGCTTCTAGGATTAATTGGTTTGTGATATTTTTTATCCTCTTTGGAGGACAGATCTGAATCCTGGCCTGTTAGCGTGTTAACCGGTTTCCAGACCTTTATTTTACAAGGCAGGGCAATCTTGGAATTATGAGTGTTCAGGTCTGAATGATGTATATTGATTGATACTAAATTATCAATGTTGAAAAAATAATAATAATAATAAATCAATTTGGCCTTGTCTCTTCACTTTTGGGCATGAATTTTCTGTGCAAAAAAAAAAAGAAAAAAGAAAAATTGAATTAGAGAAACTTCTCCTGACCAAAACTGAGATGGCATGCTATTCAGGAAGTGCATGAGATTGCAAACAGGCCAATTTTCCGGTGTTCTCCGTAAGCATAGCTTCCTGCACAGATTCGGGAAAGAAAGTCAGCATTTGATGAAAGCATATATACATTAAAACTGTAATCAAAGAGATATATTTGAGTGTTCAACAAGGATGACCAAAATGACTTGGACTTGCTACTTTCTCAGCTACAATGTGTTTCTGTGGTGTTTTAAATCACAAAACCACTCTTCTAATCCTTAAATATATGCAATCTGACCAACATGTGGAACCTCCGATGCTGAAAAGCTTCAAACCAGAGAGGAAACACACACTACATCTCACTGGGATTGCCATGCACGGTTCAGCTCGGGAGGCTCATAGCTAGTAGTTCAAAACATCACTGGCACGATGGCAGTATAATTATAGTTTGATATATCATACATAATGTTAAGTTGTAATCTTAGAGAACGAGAGATCAGATACATTTTGATTGACCATGGAGCATTTTAAACTACAAAACACCGTCTCAGTCTGTAGACACCCTTTTTTTAATAATAGAAAAAATAATAAATAATAATTAAAATAAATAATCACTGTTACCAAAAAAAAAAAAAAAGAATTGCAAGCTTGACCTCCATATTAGCTATCGTAACGTGCGGGTCCGAAAACTCAATCGCTAGATGTGAATGACTTAGGGAGTCATCACCAATCTTTTTTTACTTAAGTGCGATTAGTCACCTATTAAATTTGCTCTATTTGATGGAGTTATAAATCGATTTTTGATCCATCTAAAGAACAATAACCGGTTTACATATTTTTGTTTAAAATTGAGTTCGAGAGTATGGTTATACACAAAGAAAAATTAACACCCTTATAACGCTCGTGTGAATATCCCATCATCGGTTAGGAACTTTGGTTAAGACCCCACTAGTACGATAGGAGGGTCTTAATTTATATCCCAATGTTCTTGGTCTTAAATAAATGAAAATTACGTATACTTAATTACCAATTAATCAAAATATACAAACAAAAAAAATAAGGAATTAAGGATAACAACAAATATGATAACAATAAGAATAATACAAAAGGAAATGGATAAAGTGCATATACATAAATAATAATAATTATAAAATAAAATACTTGGTTCTAATATATGATTTTAGGGAAGTTCATAAGTAAGTACTTACATGGTAAAAGTACACGATGAAATAAAAAGTTATATAAAAATAAATAAATATAAAATATTTGTTCATGGTATATGTGCCTATAAAGAAAAAATAGTAAAATTTTTAAAGATAAGAAACAAGTATTAAAATTATGAGTGTATCGCGTACCATTGTTGCATTATTAAATGTCATGTTATGTAGACATATTCTGTATACAAGTGTAAGCTTCGATGATGAGACTTTCCCAAAAAGTTTGCGTAGGCAAGTTTCTTTAAAGAATTTCCTATGTGAAAAGATACCTCTGAGTCCCACTAATTCGATGGGAGGGTTAGAAAAAATATCTTTAATAAAAAGCTTTTATCCGTATTAGGATTTACATTCATGAAAATACTATTTTTACTTGCAAACGACTATTCCGATGATAGGATTTACCTAATAAATTTGTGAAGGCGAGTTTTTCGGATATTTCCCAATGTGAGAGAATACTCCTAAATCCTACTAGTATAATGAGCAGATTCGAAAAATACACTCAATAAAAGGTTTTCGTTTGGCATTATCTTGATTTTATGCCATGCATTTCACAATTGCAACACGTGCACATCAAACACAAAAAACCAAACAAAATATTTTTAATTTATTAATAGAATAAAAGATAAAATAAACAAATAATAATTAAGGAAACATAAAAATGAAATCAATGGGTTTTAATAACATACAATTAAATGGTACCGTTCGTCAAACGAGCGTCATGAGGGTGCTAACCCTTCCCTGTGCGTAACCGTACTCCCGAACCCAACTCTAAACAAAAATACGTAGACCAGTTATTGTTCTTTAGACGGATCAAAAAACGATTTAGAACTCCGTCAAATAGAGCAAATTTAATAAGTGACCAATTGCACCTAAATTAAAAAAGATTGATGACGACTCCTTAAGTCATCCACATTTAGCGATCGGATTCCCGGACCCGTACGTTACGACACAATCATACTTAGAAGTTAGAAAGAGAGAGAAGAATGGGAAACTTCTAATGAACTCACTGGACATTCTTACCACTTCAGTATATGCTTCATGTATTATTTGAAGTGATATAGTTTAATTTAGTACTCAATGGAATCTCTTCAATTTCCTTGAAAACTAAATTCCATTTAAAGTTTTGTAACATTTGTGGTCATCCCAAAGAATGCCATCTATTGGCAAAACCATTATAAATTCATGCATAAACAGGATGAAAAGCTAATTGAAGTAACTGAGACAATTAACTATGGAAGCAGAGTTTACCTCAAGACAATATTACAAGACCAAGGTACATTGCTCCACAAAGAAATAAGAATGATATTAAACCCCTGCCATAAGAAATTCCTTGTAATTAAGGAGACAAGACAACCTAACAAGATTCGACAGAATCTTGCTTGTCAAATCTTAACAAACAAGGAAATATAGTAATCTTCCTGCGTATTTCAAATTTCAACAATAATTACGCCATAAACTTCAATATGCTCACCAGATAACACCCCAGCCAACGCCATTGCAAGGACAAGGACACACTTCTGCGAATTTTTCAGCATCACTAGAGTGAACTCTACGAGATATGAGGTCATCATATATATCTGTATCATCAAAAAATACAGACTACAGAATCAGTAATTATAAAACAGACATGTAAGTCGCCAGATTCAATTTTTCTTGCTCCAAAACCATACCATAGACTGAAAACAAGCTGTTCATTACACCTGCAGTAAGGAATAGCATTGTCTGATCACACTTGAAAGGGGGGATATAAAAACTGGGCATGATATTCCAATTTCAGAGAAAAAAAAAAGGTCAAAAAGGGCACAAGATAGATGCATTTACCAATGAACAAAATAATGTACTGAAGTATATGAATCTTTGTTGTTTCTTGAAGAACCCAAACCACACCAAGGAAAAGAACAAATCCTGACATCTCAAAATACATAAAGATTAACATTATTCAGATGTTATATCAGCCATATTTATTCAAGGTATCTAAAGACATACCAATACAAAGTCCCCTTAGTGTCCACTGCCAGAGCAACATAAAACATAATCAAGAGCCATGCAAATATATAGAATAATAATAGTGTGACATAATGTACGTTGATGTAGTTGAAAGTACAAGCAGGCTAATCGTTTCTGAAATTGTTCTGATTTTAGTTGCAATGAAATGACTCTATTCCGTCATTAACTAAAAAGAGTATCTCATTGAATTCCAAATGACCTTGCAAATGCAATCTAGCAACTATCCATGAAATATCAAAAACAAGAAAAGATATTTTAGGTGTTCATGAATACTTACGTTTTTAGCTACACAGAGTACAACAAGTAGAGCAACGACAAAACATCCTGCAGCAATTCTTGCAGTCAGAAGATTTGTTGATGCTAGTATCAAAACCATTCCCCAAAAAGATGACCCAAGATCTGAAGCGCAACAACAAATATTAACACTGCAGTCAATCTCATGAAGGGACAATTGATAGTGTATCCAAGGTTTTAAATTTTATATGGAGAACAGCATGAATCAACATATTAGTACATGGATGAATAAGACA
The DNA here is from genome assembly GCF_000208745.1 of Theobroma cacao. Classification (NCBI taxonomy): domain Eukaryota; kingdom Viridiplantae; phylum Streptophyta; class Magnoliopsida; order Malvales; family Malvaceae; genus Theobroma; species Theobroma cacao. The sequence goes on from NC_030852.1 coordinate 2,430,133, forward strand.
ATTCACTAAAGCACATTGTGAAAAGGCTGTAATTGAAATGTGATGTTTAGATAATTTTGCTTTTATGTAAGTGTCTGTATATATGTACTGGCATCTGTTTTTTATGCAAGCAGTCAAGGAATAAAGAAGTTACATCCGGCTGGCAAGATTAACCAGTATATGCCGCCACGTGTTTGTGTGGTTCCACCTTCATCTGCATGAACCTGGATCCCTTCCACCTGCATATGGAGATCCTCTTAGAAATTGAATTACACGTAACAGAGAACATTTCAAGGTTATGCAGTCATACAAGCACTTCATTACTTGGAATTTAACCTTGCCAAGATACCCCAATGGGCACATCATCACACTAGGTGCAAAACAGTGCAGTAAGCCAAATAAGTTGCTTGGGCAGCATTTTGGTTACACTTTAAATTGATCTGACTGACCTAATATTTTGTCATTAATTGATCCTAAGTGAAGGCTTTATACAATGTAATTCACAGGTGTAAGGACCCATAACTATTTTACTAACCCTGCATTTGGAGAGACATAAGTGATGCGAAAATAGAATTACCTGTCCTATCAAATCAAACCATTACATGAAAACAAGCATGGAACTCACTTGTTGATAAGCAAGTAAATTTCCCCACTTAACAACAGAAATAAAACATCAAGACTGGATGGAAATTTTGCTAAACACTGTACAAAATAAAGCCAATGCACAAAAAATGACTAACTACAATTTACAGGAAGACGCTAATTACTGGGAGAGCATGTATTTGTAATGACAAGGATTACTACCTAAAAAGTGAGCATTAGTACTCACCCAAGCGTTCGTCTCAAATTTATCAGCAAAAGTATTACGAATTTCGCAAGATAGCATGCAGGAACACCAAAAAAAAAAAATTACTTACATGACCACATGTGAGTTTACAAGCAATAGCATGGCTCGCCTCATGAAGAAATACAGTCACTAGCTTGAAGGGTCTCAGAAGTATTGTCCTCCAAAGCTACAAAAATCAAACAAAGATTTAAACCACATAGCAGAAACATCGCACACACAGTACAACAAAAAAGCATCAAAGTAGAACATACCTAGAAATTAATAGCAATATAGCATGTAATAACACTTCTAACAAAAAATCAGCATAATATTAAGTCACCACCAAAGTATCAATTCTGCTTTCTAAGTGACTGAATTTTAACTAAATAAAAGATATGCAAAGGCCAGCATTATAAATTAATCAATTCCTTACCTAAATCACTAAATTAGTAGGACCAGAAATTGAGAAAAAGGTCTTATACATTAAAATCAATAAATTGTTGTTCTTTGAGAATTAATACGTAGTTCTTGCGCATCAGCAAAGCTTCCAAACAGACAGCATTTATTTTCCCCAAATGCCTTTTAAGTCAAAAGTGAAATCCAATCTTACACCCCTTTAACCTACAGCTATAACTAGTTGATAAGCCCACATTGACTCTAATTACCAGAGAGAGCAGCAATCTTGAGCAACGAGAAGTAGGCTTTCCTTTCAACAAAAGAACATAAAAAAAATTCAATGTTACTTTAAAAGAAATAACAACCAACCGGCTTTTAGTGAATAAAAGCAAAAACTTTCATGAATAAAAACAACACCTTTTGGACGCTCAAGAATTCAAGCACCCTCACCTCCCCAGTTCCAAAAGAAACAACAATTACCCAGATCACCCACTTTTCCTACTTTTTAACTACAACAAAACATAACCCAAGAAAGAGAGATACCCCCATTGGCATTTTTTTTATCAGATAGAAGAAAAAGTGGCATAGATTTGGTAAGAAGAAGAGGAAGAAGAAGAAGAAAAGCTGAGAGAGATTTACCGCAAGTATAACGACAGTGCAGACAGCGACAGTGACAAGAAAGACTACTTGTTCATGATTGCAGCAGTTTTTGAGTTCCCAGTTGGGATTCAGTTTCATCATCTCTTTGTTACTCAGAAATGAGAAGGACCCAACAACTGCAAACAGCTTCCAAGTTGGATCTTCAGTTGAATGTTCTTGCTTGAGAGAGAGAGAGAGAGTTCTGTTCTGTCTCTTCTCAAAGGAGGTTCGTTGGTCACCAGTTGGCACCAAATTTGCTTTGTCTTGTTCAAGCTTTTTGTTTTTCAAATGTTGCAGAAAACAGAAAGTAGAAACGCCTTTCAAAAAGTTTTCTTTTCTTTCTTTTTTTTTTATTAATTTTCTTTTCCCAAGTTATCCAACAAAATTTATTATATCCTTTAAAAAGAGAAAAAAAAAATTTTTTTAAGCTGTGGCTTGCAAGAAAAAAAAATATTATAGCTTTTAGCTATTATGTCAAAAAGTAATAATTTTTAATATGATAATAAAAAATATAAAAATACTTTATTGGTTTAATATTTAAAAATAATTAAAATATTCACAAAATTAAATAATTTTTTATTTTTATTATATTTAATTAAATTTTTTATTTTTAATTAATTAAATTTTTATTATTAATAATTGATTAATAATATTAATTAATATATCAATTGTCATTTTATAATATATAATATTAATATGATATTTTGATATGTAATAATGAATAATGAAAATATAATCACGTATATTTTTCATCGTTACGTTAAATTCACGTAAATATAAACTAACAAATAATATTTTGACTAATAACAATAAGTACAAATAATATTTTAACTAATAATAATCGATTCACAATTAATTATAAAAATATATTTAATTTAAAATAAAAATATAAAAATTAATTAAAAATAACAAAAAATAATTTAAAATTTTAAATAATTTAATAACTTTTTAAAATATTATATAAATTTTAAATATATTTAATTAAATATACGATGATGTTTTAATCTCGTTTATATAATTAAAAACTTTACTAAAAATGATTATTTATGCAATGAAAAGCTAATAATACAAGGCAATGGTGCATGTGCAATAATTAGCTGATTTCGTGCTTTCTTGGGTCATCTCTCTCTTGATCTGTGACTGAGGAGGGAACTCTCTTCAAAATTCTCAATGATTTTGTTATTTATTTATTGTGACAATTTTTTTATTTAAAAAAATAAAAGAAATTGAAAGTTGGAGGATGTTACTGGACAGTCACAGCCTTGACTGTGACGGACAGGCCAATGAAATGGGTTGGCATTAATTGGTTGCACCTTTCACTCTTGCTCCACCAATCAGGACCCAGTCAACCTTCCATTTGACTTTTGTTTTTTTTCTTCTTTCCTCTTGGATTAATTAATCAAAATATAAAAAATTGAAATTATTAAACGAATAAATAAATAAATCAACATCAAAATCAAAGTCGACGTTTATATTTTTTATGCATATACGTGCAAAAATGTGGTAATAACAGAATATAAGATGCTAAACTTCTAATTTTAATTTTAGAACATATTTTAAAATAAATTATTTCATATTTTATTAATAAAAATTAAATTAAATAAACTTAAATAGATGAATCGAGCCTTAAACAAAATTCTAAAAGTATTTTAAAAAATTCTTTCAGTTGGCTAGCTCAGTTTAAGAAATTAACATTGCAGAACAAATTAAAATATATAATAAACATTAAATTATATTAATAATGAGGCTTTATATGAGATGACTATAGGTATAAGTACACTGAACTATGAGTAGCTCTAGTAGCTCATCTACCCTCATCAATAGAAGAATAAGACATAGAATTTCTAGAATAATCCTCGACGAAACTACTGCCTCCCGAAGCCCTCGTGACACCAGTGTTCATGCTACTAGCATTAGTATTAGTAAAAGCAGAGGTGGAGGTTGTTGTCCACCGTCCTGCACGGCCTTGAATTGCAGGTTTACCTGGTCTCGGCAAAGTAAATGAATCACTCGAAAGCATGAGATGAACAGAGTTCATGTCTGGCCTCTCAGAAACCGTCTGCTGACAACATAACAAGCCCAGCTGAATGCACATTGCTGCCTCATCACGATTGTACTTGTCAAGGGTTGGATCAACTAGATCCAATGACTGTCCTCCTTGAAAGAGAATCCATGCCTGTGTAAGAAAACATGAAAATTGTCAGGATTGAACTTATGAATTATGTTTTATCTGTTCCTATTATTGCACCTTTTTAGGCTTAAATCTCGAAACCTAACTAGGCCCTTTTAAGGAGAGTCAATTTTACAGCACTTCCTATCAGATTTTACCTCAATGGCAATAAGTTTTAAGCTTTCTGAATTTCAACAACAAGAGCTTACATTAAAGATGTGAAAGGTCTACAAGACTGCAAAATATCAGATGCCAGATACTTATGGCCTATCGATCCAACATGGATTCTGAACGATATTGCTTCACACTGCTGGAGAAGCAGGTGAAAACAGAAAAACATTGTGCAAGACACTGGTGGCACCGGCAACCAATCTCTGAGGGCACCAGAAGGTGTTTTGAAATTTGCAAATGATTAGTGATATTAAAAAGAACACTAAAATATGTGGTAAAGGTTCAAGCAGAGACTTCTAGCAGGATGAAGAAATCAATTAGAAAAGGTGCATATACTATAAATCGAAATCATTCATATGTATGCAAATAAAAGTTATCTGAACAAATGGATTAAATATGCAATTATGCTTGTCTTCATATATAAAAATTTCCAAAATATTTGTGGTTTATTTATGATGGCACCAAAATTAATGTTACTATAAGGGTATGAATCCCTGCCCACCTAGACAGCAGATGACTAATTATGACAAGATTTGAGGATTTACATTCAGAGCTATTTTTTGGATAAATTTAACTTACATAGCTCAAGAGGTCTGCCTTCTCTGTACCAAGACGGCTATCATGGTTCTTTCTCCCACTTACTATCTCCAAGACCACAACTCCATAGCTGAAAACATCTGTCTTCACAGACAAATACCCATGCATGGCATATTCAGGAGCCATGTAACCACTGCAGGCAATGGAAAAGGGTTTCCTTATTTTTATCTTTCCGAACTAATGATAAAATTAACCCAGGACAAAATTGAGAAAAAAAGGGTCTAAAGTTGCAAGGACAATTACATAAGAATAAGATGGGAATAGAAGCAAAGAAACTACTTACTGAGTGCCAGAAATCTTGAAGGTATTTACATGGGTATCATCCCCAGGGAAGAGCCTTGCCAAGCCAAAATCCGAGATTTTTGGGTTCAAATGCTGATCCAACAATATATTACTGGTTTTAATGTCTCTATGGATGATCCTTTCAGGGGCCTCTTCATGCAAGTAGAGGAGACCTCTCGCAATGCCTGCGACTATCTGAAATCGGGTTTGCCAATCCAAGGATGAAGACTTATACTTACCTGAAAAGTTTCATCACAACTGAGTCTTAATTTACCAAACAATCTATACGAGTTTCAGTCCGTAAATTTTCTTGGCAACAGAAGTGAATGTATACAAAAGGGTTCTTACCAAAAAGAAAGTAATCAAGGCTTTTATTTGGCAGATACTCATAAACAAGCATCTTCTCAGGTCCTTCTGCACAGCATCCCAACAATATCACTAAGTTCTTGTGCTGGGTTTTCAATAAAAGTTTCACCTCATTAATGAATTGTTTAAGTCCCTGTCTCGAATCCAGTGAAAGCTTCTTCACAGCCACTTCTTGACCATTTGGCATCAAACCCTGTAAGATATAAGCTGCAATGAGTAATAATTTCACAATTCTCCAATCACCTCCATCCCCTCCCAACCCAAGCAAAACAAGAAGTGTTAATCAAATTACAGAAACTAGAGGCATTGGGGTAGGGTTAAGTTAAGTTAAGTTCTTTATATATTACTAATCTGTTTATTGTTTAAGTGACAGACAGTGCAAGACTGTTAAACACCTTATAGATAAGATAACTTGAAACCAACAAAGGCAGCATCATGGTATAGAGCTCCATACACAGCAACACAGGATGTGTGGCAATGTATCAGTATACACATGCATACAAGGGCAATGGACTCTCCCTAACATCTGTTCTTATGGAAAAGTTGTTATTACCAGAACAACAGTTTCCAGATATTGTCTTTTTCTTTTGCTTCTTTCTATGCTCCTCTTTGCTACCCAGGTTTATTATTGTTGTTGGAATTGCACCATAAGGAAAAATAACTAAAAGACAATAGATGGAGGAAGTAATACATTTAAGATTAACGTTTTCAATCGACTAGAGATTTGCTGTCTCGAGTTTTTCCTGAAAAGGTAACTTCAGTTTCATCAATTCTAGCTTGAAGATCAAAAGCTTCCACTCACTAGATGTTGTGTAATGATCACATGGCTCAAATTAGGTCCAATCTTCACATGGAAAAGGAAAAAACATTAATGGTTTCTCAGTATCTGTTGGGATGTCATAAGTGGCAGAAGCATAAGAACATTTTCCATTATTTGAAGGTTCGAATTAGGTTGGTGGCACATGAGATTTTGTGCAAGTTTTCTCCCACTTTGTAGCTATGAAGATTATGGCCAGATGAAGCTCCTTAAAAAGCTCTCTTTCACTACTACAAGTTTGCTGGATATAAACACTCAGACCATGTTTTTCTTCAAAAATAAATGCTAAAATCCCAGATCAAGAGAAAGCTAGAAACATCCTTTGTCATTATAGTAATTCATACCAACGCCACCTCAATGCAATTTTGTTCACTAAATTTTGTATGATTAGTGAGCTTGTGAGATACGGTGGGCAGCCAATAGAAAGGCTACTTGTCGCCATCCCTCTCACACTCATCTTCATTCCTCCTCAATCATCCTTCTCCTTATATGTTAAAATCCCATTCTTCTTAAATGCTCTCACAAAAAAGGTGGTGTAACAGGCTTTTGCTTAAAATTTTTTGGTGTTGCTAATGTTATAGCAAAGAAACTTGCCTTGTTGCATCCTAGGGACAAACCACTGCAGCTGGATCATGAAATGCAAGTGATCCATTCCTTACATAATATTGGTGAATTTGTTCTAAACTACTAAAGATGCTGTTGGGTTATTGAATTTGGTACTTCTTGTTTGCATGCAGAATCAAAAGGAGAAAATACCCTTGGATCCAAAAGCAAATGAAAGTTTTGAAAGAATTAAAGACTATGATTTTAATTTTTCAAGAATAAAAAAAATGAAAAATAATTTTTTAAAAAAATAATAATAATTATGCACTAAAATTAGCTGAAATTTGTTTGACTTCGTATTAGCTAATAAACGCCAGCTCCATTCCAGCTAAGTAGAGCCTTAAATGAAGGAAAGAAAATACAATTTACTTGACTAGCCAAAAGAGGTTTACTATTATTATTATTATTATTATTGTTTTAAAAGAAAAAAAAAACCAAAACTTTCCATAGTTGACAACCAACAACTCACTAAATTTAGGACACGTACCTTGTAGACGGGACCGAAGCCACCGTGACCGAGCAGGTTAAGTTCAGAGAAAAAATTAGTAGCAATTTGGAGAGCACTAAGCTCGAAGAAAAGTCCGTGAGTGTCGGGGCCGTCGTCGGCGTCGTCTTCTCCGGCGGAGCCACTTCGTACGGCTAAAAGGTGGTTCTCGATGCAAGAAAAGAGTTTAGCGAAGATGCCCATCAAGGACTGGGCTGGCTCGCAGGAATAGCAAGGGTGCTGGGGCAAGTGGCGGTTGTACGGAAAAGGTTTGTGATCATGCAGAAGAAGAAGAAGACAGTGAGAGGAAAAGGAGATGCTGAAGAGGAAAAGATTTGCCGCGTTGTTGTTAAGGATGTTGGCATGACATTCTTGTTGGTTTTGTTGAGAAGGAAATTGACAAGAAAGTCCATAGGTTTGACTTAGTCTGGGAAACAAATGAATTAGGTTTGAATTTGGTTTTAAAAAATCAGAGGGGCAGATTTTTCTTCAATTTCGGGTCTTTTTCTTCTTTTTTTTATTCTATTCCCATTTTTTGCCATGTTCTTTCCTTTTTTTGAAAATTATGCAAATTTAAGCACATCACAAGGGACAAATAGTAAGGACAAAAACATAGGTTCAATTACTAATTTTTAATATATTAATCATCACAATTCATGATCACATATGTAAAGTCAACCACAAATTATGGCTCTACATTGTTAATGAGATAAAAATTAAATTTGTCAATCTATTAAATATGATAAATTAAATTTACTATTCATATTTGAAAGGGTATAATTTCATCATTTTATTTTTCAATTTGGTTCCAAATTTACCAAAAGTTAACAGCTTAAAAAAATCCGTGAAGAAATAATGAAATATCCTACAAAAATATTCGAATTTTTAACTATTTTCAAACCAAATTGAAAAGTATGGTAATAAATTTACACTCATTAAAAAATTAGTAGTTTTTTTTTTATTTTTTTTTAAGAAGATGGGTTCGAACTCGTTGCTTAAGTACGAAATTTGAATCAAAAGCTCAAATGTAAATGAGTATTAAATTTAATTCATTATCTTAAATGAAAATGATAAATTTGGACTTAAACCCCGATTCAATTAAATATCGACTTCTTTAAGCGAAAAGAAATAAAGAAAGAAAAGATGTAGGAAACAATTGCAAACATCCCAATAAAATGATTGAAAATGACCATGTTAATGTTGTCAAATGCACCTAAACCCTTGCCAATAACGCATGTAAAACGTTCCCACATGCAGATAGAATTCGAGACTGCCCGCAAAGAAACCGTTGTCAATGGCAGATAGGAAAAAATTGATTCAAAGTCAAATTTTAAATATGTCAACTTCACAAACGGGATCAAAATGTCGTTGCGTATTTATTTAATTATGATAAAATTTTATTTATTTTTAAATATTTTTTAATGGGATATGTGATTTTTTTTAATTTTGTTTTTAAAATTTAAAAATTTTACGATCGATATTTAAGATATTTTTTCTTTTCCAACCCTTATTCAACATTGTATTTTAAGTAAGTGATTCATCTTAATTTGACTAAGGATTTGATTCAACACCCGCTTTAATCTCGAAGAAAAATTAGTATCCATGATCTTAACGTGTTTGACAATAATTTTTTCGTCAAATCAAGTCATTTTCTTTCATCATGCTAGAAAAATCTTATCAATTTTGTATTTTATGTATTATTAATCATTGTGTTGAGAGTTTTCCTTAAAGAGTAACTTACATTCTAATTCTCAAGATTTAGGGCACATATTGTTTTAGTTCTCGTAATTTAAAAAAATTTAGTGGTCTTAAAAAGAGTTTTATTAACAAGTGCTTTAAAATATTTTTTACAGATAGTTAAAATATTATTCTATGTAATAATTGTATTAAATGCCTTAGCTAACAAAATGTGATCAACACATTAAAAGAAGATAATATTTAAATAATAATCTTAAAATGTGTACTTGAATCACATATTAGCAAAACCTAAAAAAATGATAGGAAGAGTTTATGTCATGTATCAACTTATACTTCATGACTGAATTATGCCATTTGTTAGTCTATTTAGTTGGTGCAAATGAAGTTTAGTTGGAATTTTTTTAAAAAAATTGATAAAATTGACTTAAAACGTGTCTTTAATAGATACCATTTTAAGGCTTATTTTGTCTTCATTATTCGGTATGTAAAAAGAAGTCATGCAAACAATAAAACTAGCATCTAATTTCATTTTGCACTTATAAGAGTAGATTGTTAAATATAATCGAGGGTTACAAAATTATTTGACTTAAGAGTTTACTTTCTGCAATAAGTAGATCTTTTGGAAGATAATAGTAGGAACCCAAAAATGTTTTTATTTATTTTTTGAACTTTTATTCAGATCATAACACTTTCTTTATTTTTTTATTTTCTATTCTTATGTTGTTTGTTTCGATATGTTAAAATGGTTGACAACAAGTCATTTATATAGACTTCCAAAAATTTTTTCTTTAAGGACCCAATCCTTTCATCAAGGTATTTGTATGTTTTAAAGACATATATGCATGTTGCAAGATATCTCTTTTGGTATTTGTCGTAACGTGTGGGTCCGGGAACCCGACCACCAGACGTGATATGAAAACACTCTAAAACTAGGAAAAAAATTAGGAGTCGCCACCAATCTTTTTTACTAGGTGCAATTGGTCACCTATTGACTTGATTCTAATCGATGAAACCTTAAATTAATTTTAAGCCCACCGAAAAGAACTTTCAGTCGGTCTACGATTTTTTAAATCTAGGCTCGGGAGTACGGTTACGTCCGGGGACGGATTAGCACCCCCGGGACGCCCGTTTCATGAACGGTGCCATTCTTAAATTATCCTATTAGGCTTTAATTTTTAAGTTCAATATATTTCCTTAGTTGTTATTCACTTATTTTATCTCTTATTCAACCTAAAATAGAATGTAAATGTGAGGCAAGATGGAATGTATGGCGTGAGATAAAAATACCGGACGAATAACCTTTTATCGAGGATATTTTCTCGAATCAGCCCATCATACTGGTGGGACTCGAGGCATTCTCTCACCTAGGGAATTATCCGAGAAACTTGCCTTCGCAAATTCGACGAATAATTCCCATCATCGGAGTTATCGTACGTTTTTTTTAAAAATAATATTTTTGTGCATAATGAACCTAATACGAGCAAAAGCCTTTTATTAAAGATGTTTCTCGAGCCCTCCCATCATACTGGTGGGACCCGGGGACACCTTTTCACTTAGGGAATCATCCGAGAAACTCGTCTGCGCAAGACTTTCGGAAGATCCCATCATCGGGGCTTAAACTCGAAAACAGAAATATTTATATGCAATGCTATGCTAATGCAATTGTCTATTTTTTATTTATTATTTTTATTTTATTATATTTTTCATTATTATATTTTTTATTTTATTCCTTATTATTTTTTTATACCTTATATTTTTATTATAAATTTCTCCTATATTTCCTTTTATAATTAGATAAATTATTTATGATTTCATGTTATTTTTAGTGAACTGAAATAAAAAATTTTTGATGATTTTTTGATGATTTTTTATTATTTTTATATTTTTATTATTATTATATTTTTGTATTTTTTTGTAAGCAATCTTTTATTCAAACCTAATGCCTAAAATTTTATTTTATATGTCTATATTTAATTCTATTTTTTTCTTTCTACTTTTTATCTTATTTTTTCTTACATAACATTTTATTAATCTATAGTTTATACCATTAAATATTTAATGTTTAATTTTTAAATTATTTATTTATTTGGAATTTCCTCATTGATAATTTTTACTATTTGTCTATTTATTATTACTTGTTGTTTATATATTTTTTTTGAAGATTTTGTGTTGTTAAAATTTTTATTTATAACAAAAATTTCGGGATCTCGAAATCGAGGCTCTCCCATCGTACTGGTGGAGCCTTAATTTGGATCCCGAACCTAGGAAAAATGGACCCGGGATTGCGACTTCTCGCGTTCCGACCGACCATCCCATCATCGGTTTTGATTAATTATTTTTGGTATTCTTCTCTTAACTAAATATATCATTACCATAATATTTTATTTATAGATTCTCTTTCTATTTGTGTGCATAATCTATTTAGCAAAAAACTCTTACTTATAAACTAAATAATCATCTAAGCTTATATGTATATATATTATGTATCCATACATACGTTTTCTTACTTGGATCTAATTTTACTATAAAACATTTAATAGATTTACATGACTAGCTTAAACATATTCCTATCATTTCCTAACCATTTACTATATTTATTATTTCATATACGTATATATTTTTTGAACTCCCTAAAGTTTACTATCTATTATACTAAAGACTTTCACATTTTTTCTTCCATATATTTCATTTTTCTTATGTATATAATTCAAAAAAATAATAACACTATCATGAACAATGAATAAAAAAAAATATCATGTCCCAACATCAACAGTCCAAGCCCAAATCATTATTTAGTAAGCAGATCCATTACCTACTGGGTTGAAGCTGACCCACTGCTCAAAGTGGGTTTAAGCGCAGCTAGGCTTTGGCTCCCCTTCGATCTGGCCTGGGCCCAATCAACTTGTCCCAAACACACACTCTGGAGCACCACACGGTGCCGTTCCAAAAGCCTTTAAGCCGCATGATCTTACCTTCTCAAAACGGCACCGTTTTACCTCTACCTACCCTATATAATCCCTCTTTTTTGGCCATTCCCCATTTTCTCCACTCGTTTCTCTTTCTAAAACCCAAACTCTCTCCCTTCTCTCTACCAAATCGCCGGCCACCCCAAAACGAGGCTCTCTTTGCTGCTCTCTTCCTATTGCTGGCCACCCCAAAACGGGGCTCTCTTTGTCGCTCTCTTCCTAACGTCGGCCGCTACTTCCACCCACCCTGATCAGCGGCAGCTAAGCCCTCAACTTTCTTCTCTCCAACCCGCAACCAAAAATTTTTAGATCTTTCCCAAAAGCAATCACCGATCAGACCTCTATCCCTCTCTCTCTCTCTCTCTGCTACCGGCGTTGGCTTCCTTTCACTCAAGCTTGGGAAAGCAAAACCCCCACCACCGGCGGCGACGAAAAGACTCCCTTGCCCCCCGATTTGAACTACCCAAAACCCAAATTCGACTCCAATAGTTGGCGGTACTAAAACCCCATCCAAAGCTTCCCTTAAAACGAGCTATCAACCCATATTTCTTATTGTAATTTGTTGATTTTTTTTTTGTTTTTTGGTTGTGGATTTGTGGCTGCTAGGAAGCTTACTAGGGATTTTTTATTCTTGATGCTGCTAGGGTTTTTCTCATTTTTGGTTTCCAAGTTCCCCTCGGATGAGTGCTACAGTGGGGCTTTATACACTCAGCTTTTTGGCTGAGTGTAATGCCTCCATTACCCTGCCAGACGCGAATTTTTCGTGTTTGGCAAGGTGAGGGAGGTGCCTGGCAGGGTGCGTCCACACCCTGCCAGTCATACCCCTCTCCCCTTTTCTTTTTTTTTTATTATTATTTTTTTAATTCATTTTTTTAACTAATAAAATTTTATTGTAATTTTTTAGTGTCTACAGTATTGTTCAAACAATTACCTTATGAAAGGACAACAATTCATATTATAAAACATAACTTTTGAGCTACAAAATGAAAATATAACTTTTTATATCCAAACTTTTAAGTAGTGGTGTTTTTTATTTGTTTTATAACCTTTGTATTTGGAAGTGTTTTTCCAAATATCACTTCATCTAAACACATAATTATTCACATAAAACGTCACTTACAATTTAATAATCACGTTATGTGATATAACCTTTTAATTAATGTGACTTTTAAATAGTCATAACTTTTTATAAAAAGAGATATATGAAAAAATATATAACTTTTCATTCACAACTTCTCAAATGAAGAAACATAATTTTTCATTTTAAAAATATACCAATATATATTAAGAAATACTTAATAACTTGTGAGTTAGCTGTATCTAATATTGGCTTTGATTACAATCTTTAACTTATATTAAGGGTTTTGGTTACTCATTTGAGATCTTTTGACAAATTTACAAATTCACTCTAAAGAATTCCTTTTATAAGTTTATTTACCATTCTCTAGTCACATCTTATTTCTTTTTCTCATAACCTGTTTCTCATTTGGATTATAGTAGACAAATAAGAATAACACTTAGGACATATGAAAGAAAAAGCAAATGGATCCACAAATGACAAAACCCATAAAACTAATTAAGGGTGAGTATTAGTTGGTTTTGTTCAATAAATCGATTAAAATAAGTTTTTATACTTTTATTGTATTTAATTAAGTTTTTGTATTTTTATTTTGAATCAAATAAATCTTTATATTTTTTATTTTGAATCAAATAAATCCTTATAACTAAAAAAAAAAGATAAAATCTTGTGCTGTAATCTCTTACCCTAGGAGAGACTTTTACCCAACCGCTGTTAAAGTAGGCGAACCCTAACCTTTGTTTTCCATGGAGGCGGATCCACCGAAAATTCCCAGAGAGAAACGAAAAGATGACTTAGATAGAGTTGGATCGAAGCGAGGCAGATCACGACTGGAGAGATCCGTTTCTCCCATGCCATTAAATGAAAAGATGGAATCCAATCGTCCTGATGCACTTGAACACGCTATGCGAGCGTCATACCGTAGTATGTTGTTACATGGTCACAATGATGAGTTTTTAAGGGAATCTGACTCGGAAGAATATGGTGAAATTTTCGAGGATATGGACTCTGATGATGACAATTTTGAAGGATTAACAGATGGGCCTTACATCAAACTATCAAAGAAGGACAAGAAGAGGATCTGTAGACCATGAAGGAATACCCTTATTGTGAAACTACTAGGTAGGAATATTGGCTACACTTATTTATGCAATCGGGTTAAACAATTGTGGTCACTAGTAGGTGATGTCCAAGCGGTGGATTTAGACAATGGCTTATATTGTTTTCGATTCTCGAACAAGTTTGACTTTAATCATGTTTTGATTGATGGTCTTTGGATCATTGCTGGACATTACCTTACCATTAGACAATGGACATCGGGATTTTGCTCTAATGAGGCCTCTATCGACTCTGTAGCTGCGTGGATCAGATTACTAGGAATGCCACTTGAGTATTATGATAATGAGATCTTATCGAGAATTGGGAATGAACTAGGGAAGACCTTGAAGGTGGATTGTACTACTGCTTACGCGTCAAGGGGTAAATTCACCATAATGTGTGTGGAGTTAGGTCTTAATAAGCCTATAGTATCAAAGATTTATATAGGAGGTCGATGGCAAAGGGTAGAATATGAAGGACTCAAGATGCTCTGCTTTAACTGTGGAAGATTTGGCCATGATATGGAAAGTTGTCCTTTGAGACGACAAGAACAGGGAGGGTTATTAGAAGAACAGGCTCAGAAGATAAACCAGGGAAAAAAAAGCCAAGAGAAAGATTTTGAATCCTCCAAATTCGGACCCTGGATGGTGGCTAAAAAGACAAATAGGAGGAGTAATGGGTCATGGTCTGAACGTGGATTTCATTTGAAGCCAAAGATGATCTCTGAAGAGGGTAATCATAATGCTAAATTAAATTCAAGCTCTCGATTTTTTCTATTAGAGGAAGATGGTTCAACTCAAGAAGATGATGAAGTTATCCTAAAGACGTTGGAGCTTATGAAGAAACATAAGCTTATGAAAATATATGTCACGACACGGAACTCCTATCGGGCCCGTGACAACTGTCGTGACGTCCCGATAAGTACTCATTACCCCGAATGCCGATCGAAACCCCGCAAGGCTTAACATCAACTTTCGCATCTCCCCGGTGAGCGACAGTTATTAAATCTCGCATTTCAAGAAATCATAAGTTGTTTCCAACTCAAAACAATAAAATATTATTTTTTAGCTCACAGGGGCATTTTCGTCATTTTTTTTTGAAATTTCGAAATCCGTAAAAATGTAATATGTAAGTGGAAACACATATTTCATGATTTAAATTAAATTTTGAAGTCTAAAACATTCGTTTAAAGTAAAATTATAGCTATTTGAATATAATAAAAACATTAAATAAAATATTCTATTTTCTTAAAACACAATATTTTCAAAGTCTTCCTAAAATAACTTTTGTAGCGTAAGAGTAAAATAAATTTATTCATATAGTAATAAAGATAATTAAAGTATGAAATTTCGTTTATAGTGATACGTGGGCCCCCAACTAACCAAAAAGGTGTAGAGCTACGAACCCTTACTTCCTATGATGCAACTCCGAGATTAATTCTCGTCTTAATCAACTATCAACAAACTGTCCTGAGCTTGAAAAATGAATAGGAAGAGGGGTGAGATTATGATTACATAATCCCAGTGAGTAAATAATTACCATCAAAAGCATCTACAGCCGAGTAGATGGAGACAATATAAAAACGTTATATCTCAATAATGTTCATAACACAAAATTCGTTTCAATCTATACCAAACAATTTCTTTTCATCAAAATTTCCCGGCTTATGAATTTTTTAAACTTGGCCCCTGCCAGAATCATTCTCGCAAGTACCTTCGTCAAGGTATCCCACTAAGACCGCCAAGGCTGTTCAATGACCCATACCCATAAACATGTTTTCACATCTAACACACAGTCGTTCCTTGGGGTTGGCTGAGTCTCACTCTCACGTGGTGGCTCAAACGTGAGGTGCACTCAAATCATACCTCAGGAGATACTTCACCCAACATCTCCCCCCGGAGGTAAATATATAATTGAGTTACCGTGCTCCTCTCATAGACAGTCCACGGAAACCCCCACCACTGCAATGACCGTTTAATATACCACCAGACCCATAAAATTTTTAGTAGCTTAATATGGCAAATAAAATTTAATCCAGTCTACCGAGACTAATCCAAAACTATTGATACATTTCATGCCAACCTCAAAAATGTAGCCATCATGCTACCATAGTGTCATAAGCCACAATTTCAATAACATATAAAATCATAAATTTCAACACAGTCTCCATATACTCAATTTTTCCAAAACAATATTTGATTTCAAAACCAGTATAAATCTCATTTTTATTAAAAAAAATATTTTAATTGGAAAACATAATATTTTATAATTTAAACTTACTATTTAATAAAAGCATTAAACAAGTATAATTACTATAGATATTTAAGACGATAAATTGTCCACTCACAGTTTTAGGAGTCGATGTACTCCTAATCCCAGTCTTTAAGCACAATTTCTGTACTTTTACCAGTGTAATTTGCTCACCACCTATCCACAATGTACAATACATAATTCACCACATCAATGCTTGACCATTATAAAATCAATTCAGGCTCGGTATATATGCATGATATGATATACAACTTATCCGACTACCACTTAAATGCGGTGCTGACCTAATTCGGCATATTACCAGATTAAATCGATATACGCGTCCGTTTAAACTCCAAATTAATTTTTTTCAGTTTCTATACCTCAATTGCACCCAAATTGACTTAATGTCCCTCAATGTGGTGCAAATTATCAGTTTCGGTAGTAAATTACGAAAATACCCCTAATGGGTAAAAATTCATATTTTTGCTCCGAAAATTCTCATTATTTTTCTAGACTCATAATTCCTCAAATAAACATCAAGATCATCAGCCAATATTCTCCTAGAAAATTCAGCCAATAATGGTATTGGAGGAAAATGAATTCTTTTCTTGTTGTTTTGTTTCTAAATATGCTAAACTAACTTAAAACACTAACATAGTTCAAAATCAAATTAATCTAACAACTTTCTCTCTCTAAACCCATATGATCAGATTTGAATCCATCTTCAAAACACATAATTTAACCATGGAAAATAAGGAGAAATGCATGGAAATGATAAATCTTAAGTTAAGCTTGAAAAATCATACCTTTAAACACTTGATTCCTTGAAAAATCACACTTTTTCTTTGAATTTTCTCACTCTAGGGTTTGTTCTTATTTCTCTCTCTCTCCTGCTGGTTTTGGCTGACCATTCCAATGAAGAATTCTGGAATTTTCAAGCCTTTTAATAGGCTTAATAAAATATTATTATTTTATTTACATTTTGAATATTTATTATTTTATTTTTTCTAGCCATTTTTTTGTACTTTCTTTTTCTTACCACTCAATTCTCTTCTACTTATCCATGTCTTCCATGAATTTTTAGACTTTTCCTAAAGTTTTGGTTGGAGCAAATTTTTAAAATTACACTTNTTTTTGACTTTCTTTTTCTACCACTCAATTCTCTTCACTTATCCATGTCTTCCATGAAATTTTTAGACTTTTCCAAAGTTTTGGTGGAGTAAATTTTTAAAAATTACACTTTTACCCCCGTAAAGTAAAAAATTACATTTTTACCCCAAAAACTGAAAAATTGCCCATAGACATATTTTTCATCCCTTATACTCATACCATTCTCCAATTTATCAAATGTGATTTAAATTCTCTCAAAATCTCAAATTTTGTCCGCGAGTGGAAAAATTATAATTTTGCCCCTAGATAGTGAAAATTTCGGTTTGACTCTGAATTGATCCTCGAACTCTTAATTACCATTTTGAGTCATCCCTGAACTGTGAAACTCTTAATTTCACCTTAAAATTCTTATTTAAACTAGTTCAAGGCTTAATCGACTTAATGGTACCATTAGAGGCAATATTGTCTTTTAACGATTTCTCGAACTTCCTAAATATACAAACATTCTATCGAGCATGTGAATGACATTATAATTATTTTACAAAGCAGGGTTTGACAATATATAAGTTTTCATTCACAACTTCTCAAATGAAGAAACATATTTTTTCATTTTAAAAATACACCAATATATATTAAGAAATACTTAATAACTTATGAGTTAACAGTATCTAATATTGGCTTTGATTACAATCTTTAACTTATATTAAGTGTTTCGGTTACTCATTTGAGTTCTTTTGACAAATTTACAAATTCACTCTAAAGAGTTCCTTTTATAAGTTTATTTACCATTCTCTAGTCACATCTTATTTCTTTTTCTCATAACCTGTTTCTCATTTGGATTATAGTAGACAATGAGAGCAACACTTAGGACATATGAAAGAAAGAGCAAATGGATCCATAAATGACAAAACCCATAAAACTAATTAAGGGTGAGTATTAGTTGGTTTTGTTCAATAAATCGATTAAAATAAGTTTTTATACTTTTATTGTATTTAATTAAGTTTTTGTATTTTTATTTTGAATCAAATAAATCTTTATATTTTTTATTTTGAATCAAATAAATTCTTATGACTAATGATTAACTTCATAAAAATATTATTTGTCATTTTATGTTACAAGGTTCTAACATGACATGCTAACATGTCATGATTGATAATGATGTGGCATGTTAATATTTCGTAATTGATGATAATGTGACATATTGATTTAGCATGATAATATAATCATGTGACATTTTTCACTTTTTATATCAATGTCATGTCAGTGTAATGTGAATATAAAATGACAACTCGTATTTGACTAATAACAATTAGTTAATCATTAATAATAAGAACTTATTTGACCTAAAATAAAAATATAAAAACATTAATGAACATAATAAAAAAATAAAAATTTATTTAAATTTTTTTGAATAGTTTAAAACATTATTTAAGTATTATGCTGATAATCTTTAATTATGTTTTTAAAATTTAAAAATTTTATCGATGATGTATACGATATTTTTTCTTTTCTAATGCTAATTCCACATAGTATTTTACGTAAGTGGTTGGTCTTAATTCGACGAGGATTTGATTCCACGCCCAATTTAATATTTGAGAAAAATAGTATTCATGATCCTAGCATGTTTGACAATAATTTTTTAGTCAAATCAAGCCATTTTCTTTCATTGTGTTAGAAAAATCTTATCAATTTTATATTTTATGTACTATTAATCATTGCATTGGGAGTTTTCCGTAAGTAGCAACATTTAGTTCTAATAATTTAAAATTAATTTATTGGTCTTAAGAAGAGTAACGAGTGCTTTAAAATATTTTTAAAGATAGATAAAACATTTTATGTAATAATTATATTAAATGCCTTAGTTAAGAGAATGTGATAATTTTCAATGCATTAAAAGAAGATAGTATTTAATTAATAATCTTCAAAAGTGTATTTAAAGCACATATTAGCAAAACCTAAAAGATAATAGGAAAAGTTTATCTCGTGTATCAACTTATATTATACAACTAAATTATGTTGTTTATTAGTCTAATTTTTGGTGTAATTAATAGGGTTTATATGAAATTTAAAAGGAATTGATAAAATTGATTTAAAGTGTATCTATTATTTTAAGACTTATTTCGTCTCTAGATATGTAAGGGTGAATTATGTGAATGGTTTTAGGAATACGATGAAATTAACATTTAAGTTTGTCTTACACTCATGAAAATAGATCGTTTGATATTGTTAAAGTTTGTTAAGTTGTTTGATTTTAGAACCTACTTTTTTCAATAAGTAGGTTATAAGGAGTTTAACTTATTTGAAAGATGATGAGAACTCAAAATATTTATATTTATTTTTTAGGTTTTTATTTAGAACATAACATTTCTTGTTTCTTTTTAAAAAATATTTTTATATGTTGTACAACACAATTTTTTGATAAAGTTATTGTTTTAATAATTAATTTAATAATAAATAATTATTCAAATCATAAGATATAATATTTGAGTTATAATATGAAAATATAACTTTCATATTTAAACCTTTAAATTGTAGCGTTTTTCAATTATCTCATGACTTTTAAATTTAGAAGTGTTTTTTTAATATATTATTTTATCAAAATATATAACTTTTCATGTGAAAACTAATTACAATTCAATAATTATATTATGTGATATAATTTTTCAATTAATGTAATTTTCAAATTGTTATAACTTTTTTATATAAAAAAACATAACTTTTCATAAAAATGATATAATTTTAAAAATACACTAATATATCTGAATATTGATAATCCACGTCAACATATGCAATAGAAGAGCTTTAACGATGTTACCTGAATCCGATATTTTGGTAGACTACAAAAACTAAATTCAAACTTTGACAAAATTTGTCACCCAATGCAGCACACATGACACGTGTTAAAATCGAGTTATTCCTGGGCTGTCACGGGATACTGAAATCCTGCGGCCAAACAATGGGAAATGTAGCGAAAATGTCGCAAGAACAGTTTCTGTATTTCCATAATTGCCCCCACCTGATAGCAGAATGACTTTTCTCTTTGGTAACCTGTCCTTTCCATCTCGCCCCATCCGCCGTTGACGACATGTCTCAAAGGTTCTCGCTGTCCGAATTGATTCGCTGATCGGAATACGTCGATCCGTCGAACATTATTTTGCTAATCAGAGAAGGAAAAGAAAGAAAGGAAATTTGACGGAGAAAAAGGAATGAGGTCTTCGACGGAGAGAAGAATAAACATAGCGGCGAGTGCGCAAAGACTCGATGTTGATGATCGGATCTCTTTCCGGTATTACTACCGGATCGCCGACAATATTCTCAAACAGGTTTATTTTTTTTATTAAATTTATTTATTTTTCCGTAGAATGAACATTTTACTTTTTGTTTTTGGATTCGGAAAGCAAATAACAAAAATAATAACCACATGGAGGTATGATGTAATTTCTATTTGGAGGGAAAATTTTAATTACTGTAATGCTGTCAGTGATAAAAGGTTATGGCAACATCTTATAGTAGTTCAGGTAGGTGTTTCTAGCTTCACGGTATGCAATCATTGATGATGCACTCAATTAAGTTGGCGTAATTCTATTAACCCTAGTTTTTGAAGTAAAGTTCAAATTTGGCTTTCCTTCTCCTTCGGTTGT
Organism: Theobroma cacao; assembly: GCF_000208745.1. Lineage (NCBI taxonomy): Eukaryota > Viridiplantae > Streptophyta > Magnoliopsida > Malvales > Malvaceae > Theobroma > Theobroma cacao. The sequence goes on from NC_030852.1 coordinate 2,451,307, forward strand.
GAATTTTGATGGATAATTGAGAAAGAGATATTTTCATGATAAGCTTATGTTGTATGTTAATGAGGGGGGAAGGGAGGGGGGGAGGGGTTCTGTATGTGTTTATATTGAGGAGTTGTTTAATTTTGTGATGCCATTTACTCAAATGTGGATAGTAGTATAAAAAATTGGGAAATGTCGGTTCAAAGCTAAGAAAAGTCTTTAGATCCTTTTTGTAGGTTATTATTAGTGAGAGAGGTAGGCAATGAACTGTAAAATAATAGCTAAGGAAGTCATTTGGAGTGTAATGTGTTTTTAAAAAGCAGCAAAATTTTGTATGTGTGACACAAATTGTTTAGTTGTATTGATACTTGAGAAATGAGTTAATCTGAACTTTCTTCAAGGATTATTTTTGGATTTGGAATGTTGATGGATTTATTGTGGTTTCTTTAGGGTTTAATGCATATGTAGTACTGATTAGACTTATGAGTAAAGCTGTTCCCTTAGATTCTTGCTTATATTTTGTTAAATATTTGAATGCTCACGCTTTAAGTACCAAACATGAATTTTATCATGTTTCTTTAATCTGCACTATGCTTGTATGTTCTTTCTTAATACTGCGAATTATTAATTTCTTTCTCTAACTGATCCGGCTTCTTTTGATATACTCAATGCTCTCTAGGCTGATATCTTTCGAGCTGAGAAGAATATTATTGACCTATACATCATGCTTCTAAGGTTTTCAAGGTAAGAAAGACATTTTATTCTGGATTCTTATAAAATTCTTAAGTTTTATTTAAAATGTGAAAGCTACTTGTACCCTCACCTCACTGACCTTTTTTTTTCCCTTCAGTTTGGTTTCTGAAACAATACCATGCCATCGAGATTATAGAGCATCTTTGCAGAGTCAAAAGGTCTACTTGAAAAAGGTTTCTCTCTCTCTCCCCTTCCCTGTTTTATGCATATCCATTATTTTTTTAAAGGCTTGATATGAAATTTGATTTCAAATTCTTGTTGTAGAAACTACTGAATGCCTTGAGTGAGCTAGAGGAGTTGAAGCCAGCAGTGCAACAAAAGATCAGTGAATTAAACAGAAAATATACATATCAAAGTAATTCATTACAGCAATCTTCTGTGAAAAACCAAAGTTTGACATACTATGGAGCGACAAAGGTACTGTCAGTGCTTCTTAATTTTGCTCATGAGCTGCTACTTTATTATTTATTTATTTTGTGACCGCCTTTTGATCACCCTGTAGTATAGGCAGAGTTAAAGTTCTTTCATAACTTTTGCTGCACGATTTCTGATTTATTCTTTTACTCTTGTAAATCCAGCTTGATTAAAATGAATTCTGTTGTTTATCTGACAGGCAGTTAGACCAGCTGCACGAGAATTTGGTTATTATGGTTCAAGAACTCAGCAATTTACATATGCCAAACCAATGGAAGAGCAATTCAGCAGAATGTAAGCTGTTTTCTTAATTTTAGGGGTTCCCACTACTGTTGCATAGAGTTCAGTATTGAAATAAAGAGTTGGTTTCTGCCCCTCAGTAGGAAAGAAAGGTCTATGTCGGTCTTTTTATCTCCTCTCCCTCTTCTCACTTGCCTTTTAATGTTTAACGTCTGTATGCTACAATAGACAACATTAAACAAGTATCTACCATGCAATTTTGAACTCTTTTGTTCTGTGCAACTTAATAAAGCTTGTGCTTTATGGCTATTCTAATTTCATCAATTGTTTACGAAATTGACAATATGTCTGTTAACAAAATATTGGTTTAGAAAGAAATTATATGCATGTTCTCAAATTTCAAAAATGACAGTTTAAGTTTCAGTGGTTGGTGAAATATTTACTTGTTGATTCTATCTGAACCTAGCTTTATTCTGTTCATGATAGTTGAAAGATTGCTAAGCTTGTATCTGCTATCTAGGTCAGTTTCTGGTTATCTTTACTAAGTTCTTAATAATGTAGTAGTTCTGCTATTCTATACATCAGACATGAGGAGTATGGCATTGTTTGATGCTGGATACATCGAAATGGAAATTTGAAAATGAGGAAGTAATGATAATAGGATTCTATGAGGCCTCTGTGAATCCGAAGGAAATGATGTTTGACTAATGTTGTAAATTGGAGGATTAAAGGATGAAACAGTATAACTAGAGTATTAGATTTACCACTAAACTGTGTATAGAATGTAATCGTGTCCTTTCGGTGCTTCATCCTTTGAAGTGTTAATTCAAAAGCTACGATTTGTAGTAGGCTCTGAAAAGAAAAAATAGACGAAATTACATGCATGCATCTAGAAAAAAAGAGTAAAAAAGAGTAAGTGAATGAAGTATAAAGGTCTCTTTGAATTTAAAGGTCCATGTTAATCACATATTTAGAAGCATGTGAAATATAAAGATTGCTTGGAATATGAAAGGGACATATTAATCACATACTTAGTCTGTGTTATGGTGAAAGTTTTGGGTGAATTACAGGTTAATGTCCTGTAATTAGTTGTATTTTTGCTTTTGCCATTTTTTTTGAGTGGAAGCGGACACTTTGCTATCTAAGGTTTACCTTTTTACATTTTCTATTTAGCAGAGATAAATTTGAGCTGTAAGCAGTGATTTTGTGCTGGAAACATTATAAGTTTCACTTCATAACAGTATGTGTGGTTTTAAGATATGCATTTTGGTTAATTTTAATGCACCAAGGTACCTATTCATCCCATGGTACTCTTCTCTTACCTTTCAGGATTTCCAAAATAAATGATGTATTTCAAAAGAGCATATAATTCTTTACTTCTCCATATTATCCTTTGTTTCTGTAACATTAATTAAGAAAATTGTAATTCACTCTTATTTTCCCAAAATTTGTTCAATTTCTGAAAGGGAATTAGAGTGGCATGGGGAAGCAATATATTTTAAACTCCATATTTGGTCTCTACTGTCAAACATCCTTCATAATCTTTAAAAAATAAATTAACAGTAAATTTATAAGGTTAACTACCATAGTATCCTAAATCTATGCCAAAGAGGAGAAAAAATTTTCATAGTTATTGAAATTGTATTAAACTGGTATCCAGTTTTCAGTCTTTTTTTCACCTTTGAACTTGTCGCAATTAAATATAAATTCTTTTCTTTCTTTTTAAATGGTGAAATAGTGGAGTGGAAACATTTTGTCATGCAATCACTTAAAACTCATTAGAAGATTGCTTTGATTGTGTTTAAATTTTATATTTTATACAAAGTTATACGTTGCCAAATGAAGTGCATCTTAGTTTTCTTATTTTGCATGTGGTATAAGTAGTGATAAGGACAACTTACTCTGCCCATAAGATGGTGTTTGATTTGACTTTTCTGTTATTGTAACTGAAGCTTGTTTCCACCAAACCTTGTGTCCCAGCCCTAAGTCTGGAGTAATTTGATCCAAGCTTGTGCATATTGATTAGATTTTCTTGGAGTCTATTTGAATTGACCTATCAGAACCTATATCTAATATCGCCCAAGTTTGCTTCATTCTTTGGCTTTCAGTATAAATACTTACTCTCTTGAATTAATAGTGTTGTATTTATTTAGCTATTTCAATGTCTCTTTTATTTATTTTATGCCAGTTTCCTGGTTGTTTGGATTTTTCTGGTTGGTTTTAAATGATCGCCTATCACTACTCATCTGTCAGTATCCAGAAAGTATTTGTCTTTAGTTTTCACTTCCTGTAATCCCTTGTCTCACTTATAATTGAGTCCTTCCTTTCTTCTCTGATGTTGCAATTTAGAGCCCTCAAAGTCAAAGTTCCTTTTCATTAATATGCTTCCATAAGATGTTAAAGCAATGCCTCAAGTGGTGGAAGCATCAGATAAAGATCTGGCACTTTGTCCTTTTGTTTTGAGGACTTGTTCAGTTTTGAGTAGCATATCTATGCTCACATAGTAGAAAAATTCTTTTTTTATTTTTTATTTTTTCTGTTGCCAATTACTACTTTGGCTATAGTGAATTTGTTGTTATTGGAGCTGCTGCAAGGATTGTTTCATGGTGCATTACTCTTGCTTTGCTTATTTGTCTATTTTTATGTGGTTTTCTTGAATGATGATATCATCTGAAGTTTTAAGGATCATACATATTTAATAGAGGTTAAATATCGTCCTTATGTTTCTTCTTAATGTTGTCATAAGAAGGCAATATTGCAAGAAATAATTCAACATTATAGTTTCTTTTTGGCATTTTATTCTATTATTTTGGTTTATATTTTATATTTTATCTTATCACAGAGATGGTTTGTTGGGTTTTGCTTCACAAATTCTGTACTGTTAAATGTTGCTAGCTTTGCCTTTCTTAGGAATTGAATCTGGAGTTTAACCTCCTGAGTTTAGTGCATGTTACAATGGAAAAGTGTGTTTGACAACTTTTACTTGTTTTCCTGCTTCTTTTAGATCATTAAACCTTCTGCGTCCAAAGGAGGAAACCCTCTCCAAACATTCTATTTTGGGTCCAAATGGGCTTTATGGGCAGTGGCAGCCACCTAAGAGTGATATAGGGGTATGATGATATCTACCTAATTTTCTGGTCCTCATTAAGAAACTTCGCTTACATTTCTATTCTTACTGCAGGTGCAATATCCTAGCAACATTGACCTTGCTCCTGTTGAAATCCCAAGGTCAGTTCCTTTAATTGGTTTTGGAAGTACTTAATTCTTACATCTTGTTGATCTCAAGTTACATAGATCAGTGTTAGAGGAAAATAAGATAATTTCTGGAGGCATCAAAGATTATTTAATAGCAGCATATTGCCTTTTAAGTAAAATTTGAAGCTTTAAAGAAGCCCTTCGTGCATGATGCTAATGTCTTTTTTATTAATTTATTTATATTGATTGCTTTGGAGAAGTTTATGGTTTGAATACATATTTATCTGACGCTATTTAAGTGTAAAAAGGTTGCAGCAGCCTGTAGAGAATGAACTTCCAGGGAAGAATGATCATAGCAACTCAGAACCTGAAGTACCAAACACAGAATTAACTCTTGCTGTTGGTGATAGTCAGAAGTGTCATGTGGATGAACCTTGTTCGATGATTTCTTTTGATGAATCAGAAACCACCCCTGTTCATATAAATGTTACCAGACAACCGTCTCCTCCACCTGTACTTGCAGAAGTGCAGGATTTGGTTCATGCTATAACTCCTCAGGTCACTGAGACAGATTGTAGGATAGAGAATCCCTCGGCAGATGGTATTGTTCATTCTGAATCTCCTCTACAGTTGCACATTGTAAGTTTCATTTTCTTTTGATTTTTATTCTTAAGTTGTCTTCATCGAGAGTCTGGCTTCTTGGAATGACAATGAAAGACCTTTTAATGCTTTATTATCCTCTAGAACCCCCAATGTCTTGACGTGGCATTTGTATGTTGCAGGCAACCACAATGATGGAAAGCTTCATGAAGCTGGCTAAATCTAATACTGATAGGAATTTAGAAACTTGTGGTGTCCTTGCAGGTTCGCTTGTAAGTACTAATACCATAAGACCTTTGCTTAGTCTTGACATAATGCAGTACAAAAGTTTTAATATGATACTGTTATGCAGAAAAACAGAAAGTTCTATGTTACAGCTCTTATTATCCCGAAGCAGGAATCAACATCTGACTCGGTATGGCGCTCTCATTGTGGATTTACCATATCTATCCATCAATCAAATTTCTGTGACTCTCCCTTTTGTTCTGCTTTTAGCGGGTTATGTGATTTTTTTTTTTTTATGAAGTGTCAAACGACAAATGAGGAGGAAATATTTGAAGTACAGGATAAGAAATCTCTCTTCCCCTTGGGGTGGATTCATGTAAGTGTTTTATAGTCTGCTCTCCTGTCTTTATAGTTAAACTTCTGCTTGGTTACAGTGGTCTTCAGCCTAGAGGTTTGCAGTTACAGGCATAATGGAGCTAAGCTAAGCTGAGCCATTTTAGTGAAAAGCTTGAGCTTCGCTTGAAAAATATTTGAGATACTGAAGCTTGACTTGATTTGGCTTGATTGTCATCTCAGTCAAGTAATGTGCTCAAAACACAAGTCGAACTTGATGCAGCAGTTAATAGAAAATGGATTTGATCATATATGTAGGGTAAATTATACATATATACGTAGGTATCATATTTAATTTATATTTGTGTTTATATTATAACAAATATGTTTAGAAATTTCAAACTTGAGTAACTCATCAGTTATTTCACTCAAAGCCTTTCTTGCATTAATGCATATTTTTTAGTTATATCTTTTAGGTCCATTGTATCATTTGTGTTTATTATATGTTTCTGGTTAGGCGTCTAATTGAATTAGCATGCTAGTTCAATAGTTTGCAAAAAGGTATCACTAATTCTTGTTTGTGTTAATTTATCAAGTTAAATGAACAAATTTGAACCAAAAATTTCAAGCTCATTTAATAAACAAACGAGTTGAGCTGGAATGTAGGAGAGCTCGGCACGTTCATGTTCATGAATAAATCTTATGAAAATTTTTGATAAAACCTTGTTTTGTTTGTCTTAAGTTCACTAATAACTTTAAAATCCTTTTTAAAAAAAATGAGAATCATGAATTTGATATTTATATAATAGAAAGTAGGTGTGGCATAGATTAGAAGTCATTCATAATCTTAAAATATATGTTTTTACAAAAAAAATTTTCATGTGCCCAAAAATGAGCACTTGATAAATTGGGCCTGTCTCCATAAATATGCCCCTTCCTCTTGCGTTTTCTCCATTGAATTGAAGCAATCCAGCACATGAAGGCTTGCATAAGCCTAGGGGCCACTATGGCTGTGATTATTTCATTGCCACAGAGAAGGCTTAGTCTAGCCCTTAATTTGTAGCCAGGCATTACAGGTAGATAAAGGCAACCGAGCCCAAATGAAACAAGGTTTTTAAGCTCAACTTGAGAGGTATTTTTTCAAGCCAGATTAAAGTTAGCTGAGCTGACCCTGAGCAAGAGAGACTCAGCTTTGCTAAATTGCTTTGGTTCAACTTGGCACATTTGCACCCTTATTTTTGGTATAAGAAATCACTGCTTGCATTTTTTCTCATCTAAATTTGACATTATCCTGCAAAGTTATTATAAATGTGTTATGATCAGTTGTGGTTATTCTTTTTGCTATTTAGTTTTTGAATGCTCAGTTCCTAATTGGCTACCCTTTGTGGCATTGAAGTCGTTGCATGGGGCTTATGGCAGCATATTGCAAGGGATTAGGGGTGGGAACAATGCTGCAGTTAAAAGTTTGTGTGGTAAAATGAAATTAATCTCATATTTAGGGGTAAAAATGTAATTAAGCTGAATGTTTAAATTGAAGGCAACTATAATATAGACATTTGGAGTGTTCTCCGTTTTAAATGCTTATCAATTTGGTAAAAGAAGGAAAAACGAAACAGAAACAAAAAATAGTTGAGTCCATATGTGCCTGCCTTGTACAGGGCCAGCTGAGGCATACCTTTGAATCCTTCTTTTTGTACAGTGCAAATTAAAAAAAAATAAAAATAAAGGGGTATTAAGTATATTACGGAAGCTTATGTAGCTCCATTTTGTCTCCTTGTTCTGTCTCGTGTGTATGAGCAGAACCGATGTTTTTTCCATGTTTGCCATTGTAGGATGGAAGGGGGCAGTAAGTAAATGAAATCTATCTTTATTTCCAAGTCATAGAATAGGACGCTAATATACTCTGACGCATTGCAAGTTGGTTGTGAGATCTGTTCTATATTTTAATTGGCATTCTGCATGTCTGATAGCATTTTCTTGACTGATATCTTTTTAATGTTGGAGGGGATAATTGTATTGTAGTCTCTATGCTGACCAACTAATTCTCTATGTCTCAATCCCAGACACATCCTACGCAGTCGTGCTTTATGTCATCAATTGATCTTCACACTCACTACTCATACCAGGTGTGCCTCTTCATATCATTATAAAAATAATGCCTGTTATTTTGGAAATATTTGTCAGTTATTTTGTTTAGGTTACTGCTATGTTATGTTGGTCAACAATTTCAATAAAATCAGTGCTATTTGGAGGTAGGGACAGTGTCTGCCACAAGAAACTGTCAGGGAAGGGAAGAAATCAGTGTAAATTGCATAGGACTGGGCTGAATAAAGTGAAAATGATGTCTTTCTTCTCTTAGATATCTCAGTGTTCTTGATTTTTAAAATTTTTGTTGTGGTTTCTTACTCTCTTGAAGATGGTCTTCCGAACCTATTTATAGCTGTATGTTTTGTAGCATTCTGGTTCTGAAATGGAAGAGAGACAGTATTTTACGAAACCACATTTTCTCCTCCTCAATTTGGGATGGGATTTGTAACATGTTGGCAGGAGTTACTTTCAGCATGCCAATCTGGAAATCTCCTGCTGTCTTGTGTTGTAGTTTCTCTTAGTAGCTCGAGATCCACACTTAAGCAGGATCTCGAGGAAGTGAGACCTTTGCGGTAGAGAAGCCAATATGTGTGTGTGTATTTAGTTGTTCTTTAAACTTGACAGAAATGATTGCTTGTGTATCTAGATTATGTTGCCAGAATCTGTTGCAATAGTAATGGCGCCAAGGGATACTGCGAGGTGAGAATGCATATTCTGATGATTAATGAATTCATTTATCCCTTGCGATGTATTGGATCACAGTTAAACTTCTCCATCCCTCTTGGAGTGCAGAAAACATGGCATCTTTCGTTTGACAACTCCAGGTGGCATGTCGGTCATCAGACATTGCCAGCAACGTGGATTTCATCCGCACGAACAACCTCCTGATGGGGGCCCCATCTACAGTTCCTGTACAGATGTGTATATGAATCCCAATCTGAAGTTTGATGTCATCGATCTTCGATGATCACAAATGCTGAGCATCTTGATGGACATGGTTTTGCTAACGCGCTGGTTGATTTACCATGTGCATATTGTTGATTAGAGTTGCAGGAAGTGTAAAAAAAGTGGCTGTTTGTATAAAAGGAAAAGGGACTGTTGGGGAACATACTATAATACTATTTCCTATTTCCATCTTTAGGAATTACTGAATTAGAAAATCTGCATATGGAGATGGAAAAAATTCAAGAGGCTTGCTTTTGGTTCTATTCTTTATGTATTAAACAAGAGAGCTTCTGATTCATTTCTAGTTGAACTGGATCCCTAATTGTTCCCTTGCATACTTATTCTTTTTATTTATTTTATTTTAAAATAAATAATAATTATATGATAAACTATAAATATTCTTGAAGTGTAAAACTAATTGTTTATGAAGAAAAGATAATTATATATAAGCGACAACTGATATCTTTAATGAATGTCAATCGATGCAATTAGAGTAGTATCAAATTTTTGATGAATCTTAGTAATATTAATAAATAAAAAATATTTAAAATGGTCAATTAAAAATATAAATGAATAAAATAGGATATATTCATTAATGAAAATCATTTCAAGCATTTAGAATTTTTTATATATTTTAAAATTAAGTAAATTTTATTATAAAAAACATAATTATTAATATTTATATAAAAAAAAATTGTTTGCCTTTCTCTCATAGGGCCAACCCCAAGAAAGTGGAGTTGGTCGCTTTTCTACTCGGTATTCTAAAGAAGGGAGGCCTGGAAAACACTTGACATCTTTTGAAAAGAGTTACAAAACAACTTTTGTCAGAAAAGCCACACTTTGATTCCCAGTCAAAACAATGGAAAGAAAGAAAGGCTTGCTTCTTCCATCACCTCTTTTTTCTCCTCTCTTGCTTTTTGCCCAAATTCTCATCATCCTTCAACAAAGCATCTTTAAGACTTGCTCTACTCTCACCTTGTCTATGACTTGTGCATCTTTGTATATTGAATGATAGATAGTGATGGGCATAATTTATCCCACTCAGTATATTCAAGCCCCAAAAGCCAATGAATTTTTCTCTGATTCTTATCAGGCAAGTTCATTCAGTCTGATTCAACCATTGACTTTACAATAACATAGAGGATTTCCTGGGTAGAAGAGTCCCCAAAGGTGGCAAGGAATAAGGAATGAGCACTTCCTGCAAGGACTTTCTTGGCAACTGATATCCTCAAATTCTGACAGATTGCTCGCATGCCAAAGTTCAGTAACACAAGGTAAATTGTCCAGGAAATAGTATCTTAATGTAAGGTCGTGGTCCTGGTCTATGGGGGTCCCATTTACGTTGAACGGCTCCATTGCCCATATTGCCATGATTTTTCTTTTATTTATCCTAATTATTTGGATTTTGTAGATATTTATTTTGGTTAATATCTATTTTTTAAAAAAAATATTTTACATTATAATATTATATAATGAAAAATGAATAATGAGAACAATCATTATAAATGAAGTACTATTTTGGACAGAACAATTAAAATAAGTGAAGTACTATTTCACGTGAAACAATTAAAATAAGTAAAATACTACTCCATGTGAAATAATTAATACAAGAAGAGCAATTATTTCGCATAGAATAACTATTTCACATGGATGGTAGCGAAAGTAACCTGAAATAAATGACAAGATTCACAAGTTACTTTTATCTTGAAATATCCGAAAAAGTTTGGCTTAATAACTCAAATGTAGAGATAGTTAAAAAGGTCTTCCTCTTAATTTTTTTTTAAAGTACAAGTGTTTTTTTTTCTTACCTTATTCTTGTGTACTTGTTGACGTACACCTTTTCCTTTTATATCTGTTCACGTATAACTTCTTCTTTTATATTTATTTATGTACAACTTCTTCTCTTGGACCGTTTTACATATACCTCTTCTATGTTACTTTCTAATTAAAAACAAGTTTTATTATACTTAATTATTTCAATGGTCACATAATGAGTTTCTAACCATTACTTGATATTAACTTTTAATAATGGTTAGACAACATTAAAGCTCTTAATAATGTTATTCATTACGTATTTTTGTAACTGTCACTTTTGGACTATATATATAGCTTTCACAATTTATTTGAGGTCTTCTCTTTCCTCTAGAGCTAACATATTCTTCTCTAGAGTTTCTCTCTCTAATTCTCTTTTTATTCTCTTTCATTTGTCACGACAATTAGTATTTTAAGAACTATTTTGATCTTCCCCTCTGTTGCCTCCATCGTATCCATTTATTTGTTTGAAACACTTCATCTCCTTATCACAAGAAACCCTTTATAGATTTTAATTTAAAACTTTAGAACATAGAACATTGTTAAAATCAATTTACGAAAGTTTAAAGCATATCAACGAGAATTGATTCAAATAGTCAATTTGTTTATTTTAAATTCGAATATCAGTAATTTCTTATAAATTTGAACTCTTATTTAAGAAGTCGAAAAACCTTATTTATCTTTAATATTTTCCTAAGAAAAAAAAGATCTGAAGGTATGAATTGAACATGAATGGAGTCTTGATTTCCCATCTATCTGGTGAAGTAGGGTAAACAGCGGGGTCCTTGAGGATGTTGGACCTCATATCCGTATGGGAAACTTGGCTCGGTCTGCACCCTGATTGGGATCTTGCTGTTTAGTCACGGTTTGGAGATGAAACATGACACAACGCTGCCAGAAAAGAAACTATTCGTTTCTTTTGTTCATGTTTGAGAATCACATGCTACTGGGCGTTGCATAGACCTGATTTTCCATTTGACTTCTTTATTGTTTAAGTGAAATGAAGACAACTTTTGGTTGATCTACTTTGTTTTAATTTTATTAAAAAAAGGATGATATCTTTGATATATAAATATAATAAGAATCTCTACAATTATTACCAATTGTTTTTAGATCAAATATTTATATAAAATTTAACATGATATGAGTGCAGGTGTTATTTACATTCATTGATTTCTCCGTAAATTCATATCAAATAATAATAATAATAATAATAATAAACTATGAAAGAAAGCTTGGGGATAAAGCAAAAAGGTGTCTTTATTCAATCCATGCCAAAATTCCATCCTCAGCATATTCCAATATCCTCCTCCTAATTTTCTCAGCAACCATAGACCATTAGGATCTCTAATGAGAATGTTCTTATAGAAACATTGGTCATCTTATCTCTTTGATGGAGTTTTTTTTTTTTTTTATTGGTTGGGCCAAATACGTTTTGATGAAGTCAATGTCTACCATATCAAACAATCAAGCAGTGGATATCCTAGAAAGAAGTACACGATTCCTGCATTGAATTTCAGAAGCTGACACTTTATCAATACATTGGGTGGATAAGAGATTTTCAGTTTTCTTAAGCACACCCCCAACTAGTTTTTCACTAGAATCAGAACTACCTTTTGAAAGCACAAGGCACCATCTCAAACATTGCATTATATTTGGGATTAGAGAGATGGAAATGTTCAAAATGGGAGTTATCACAAGCAGTCCAATTCAATGATTCTATTTAACCAATAATATTGTAGGATAGAAGGTGGATGGCATGCCCTCAAAAAACCAAAGTGCAAAGCAAACATCTTGTCAAAAATGTTTCCCAACCAATCCCAAATTGATCTTAACATTAAATTACTAACAACAAAAGAGGGACCCTTTGAATAATTTAAGACCCAAATTGGGGCAGTTCAATTTTGTATCAAGTCAATCTAGATATTCAAATGAGCAGGTTCTTCCTAGTCACAAATATATAGATATTGGAGCTGTTTCAATTTAAAATCAGGAAAATGTGTTGGAATTTGATATGAATTATGACAGATTTAACACCATTGATTAGAAGATTTGTATCATATTATTGTTGATTTAAGTATTATATGGACTTATATGCCAAGTGGAAGTGTGTGTGTTTGAAAATTTCTGCACATTTGAAGAAATAGGGTAGGTGGGTGGCTTATTTCAATTGATGCAAACACTTTATGCCGACGTCTGCTCTTCAATGATTGATTGGTTTTAAATCATGGAGATAATTATTAACTTGGGGTGCTGTTATTTTGGCCTATATCACTTCATTGCAGCATGTACTTACAACAAATAGAGTGGCTTTTCCCCTCATTTCTTAAGGCAGACATCCTAATGACATGAACTTACTTGAATTGTATCTGGAGAAATGATTAGGGTCGAGATGATGGGGTTTAAGACTCAGACAAATTCGTATGAAGAATCAAGTAACCTTGAACATTATGTTGCTTTACCACTTTGATTAGAGTCAGTTCAAATTCTAATATTGACATTAGAGATAAAGTCGGCAAACGAGTTGTTATAAAATCTAAATTATTATGTTCGAATCGAAAATGTTTATTAAATTTTCATCTATTTTTATCGCATGAGTTAAACTAAAGTGAAACAAAAATCGAATTCATCGACGATTGATTTAAAAGTTCTTTGGTTTAAGTAAATTGAGTAGGACCACATAGGTCACTCCACATTTTTGCAGGTCAGAGATGAGAATTCTTCCTACTATAGTACAACCAGAATGAATTTGATTTTTTTTTTTTTATAATTAAGAGAGGGAGGATTCGAATTCTGCTCTTTAGGTAAGGAGATCATGTACCAATCAATGAGCCAAATGCTCGGATGCAAGCAGAATGAACTTGATGATGCTTGAATACTTGAATTGCTTTCATTTGCTTCTTTAAATGGTTAGAATGATAAATCATTAGTCTATTGTGAAAGTAAGAGATAACACCGATTTGCTCCAAAGTCCACATATGTATGCCACATTGCCCTAATAATTGTAAGGAAAATCCCAATAGCTTCACCGCCACGTTTATAACTGGAGAATATGGTGAGGCACAAAGGGAAAGTATGTTGAAAAATTTGGTTCCTCTTTCTTACCTTAGCTTGAACTTTAACCGAAAGGTAAAAGATCACTGTCAAAAATTGTGATGTCATGGGTGAATGGTGGGAGGAAATGAGGTGAAAAAACTCAATCAAGCCTTTAAATTCAACACCAAAAGGTGAAAAATATGACTTCAAAAAAAGGGATTAGCTACCTAAAAGTTTCCAAATGTTTTAAAGTTACTGACATGGATCAACTGTTCAAGATTAGGCATGACATGGCAGGGAAGAATTGTTCTTGAGTCTTGTTACTTCATAATTTCACCCCCACCCCCCCCAAAAGGGGTATGAGAGCATTCTTGAAATAAAGAATAAATGGTTGCTTCGGTGGTTGAGATGTCAACCCCGGAAAAGTCAATCATAAAGGTAACTTCTCTTTTCTTTCCCATGGGGAGAGGATAACTTGTTGCATTATGTTTTCAAATTCTATATGCCCTTAATTTCTCAAGAAAAGGAAAATAACTTAATATCTGTAATATTTAAAAAAGCCTTTAAATTATTTTAAAAAATTTAAATAAATTTTTAGGTTCAATCAAAATTTTATTTTTTATATTTTTAAAATATCATTTGTCATTTTATGTAATATAATGTTGACGTAACATGTTGACATATAATAATAAATGATGACATGATGTGTTAATGTAACATGATGATATAATTATATGATGTTTTTTAACTTTCACGTTAGTGTCACATTAGTATTACGTGGGTATAAAATGATAATGATTTCAACCGAGTCTATTTAATTTAAAATAAAATAAAAATAAAAATTTGATTAAATGTAATAAAAGAATAAGAAATCATTTAAATTTATTGAATATTTTATAAGATTTTTTAAAATTATTATGGGTAAGGAATGGCAATGACGGTTTTTGTTTGTTATCTCTTTCATGGCCATCCATGCTTATGAATTCCAATATGGAAGCCCACAATTTGCTCCCACTGTTCCCATCATTTGCGCCGTCTGTATGAGTTCTTTGGGAGGGTAAATTGTTTTTCTTTGCCTCTGAATGAAGATAATCCTTTTGACAGCTTTCTCATGTTTAAACCTTTGTCCTTGATTCCAGCTATTCAACTTTCTCTTCTTTTATGCAACACTCCAAAGCTTCTCAACAACCTCTCTGCCCATTTTTCTATCATAGTCTTGTGCCTTTGTTTGCCTGTTTTGTGTCTTCTTCTCCGTCAAAACCAGCCAGGTTTTCCTCTGCTTCCTCTGTTTTCCCTGCAGAGAATAAAGAACATTCTGTCTCTGATCACTGAATTTTCTCGGAATAATTCATCCATAAATCTTTGCAAAAGCAAAGCTGCTGCTCTTATGTCTTTTATATTCCTCGAAATCCACAGAATTCTAGTCATGCTCCTTTGTTGACTTGTTATGGTTCAACAAATCTTTGTCAATGTTTTAGACTCAAATGTTCTTCTTCGCCCACCATAGTTGAATCTTTTTTTACTTAGACCACTAAGTGTTCCCATTCTTGAATTGCTCCAAGTCCTCCAAAATCCTCTTGACAAGCCCTTTTTTCGCTTATATGTTTTGATTTTTGGGTGAGAAACACACAAGTTGTTGTTGTGATCATGATGTGCTCGGAAACAAGTCCTAGGCTATCATTTTCGCATGATCTAGGCCAAGCAGATGATTTACCCATCGAACTCGATGAATCGAGAAGGGATACAATGCTTTTGGAGACATGTTCTGATTTTGAGTTCAACATCTGCAGCTTTGAGCAGCAATCTTCTCCAGCAGATGAGCTATTTGCAAATGGAATGATACTTCCTGTCAGGCTTCAAGAGAGACAAAGAGTCCAAAAATGCGAACTCCCACCTCCCGTTTCGCTTCCTCCACGTCCGAAACCATCCACAGCTGGGGATTCGAAGAAAGACAGCATGGGGCAGATAAGGCCTGCGAGTTCTGATTCGGAAGAGAAGCCACAGTCCAAGTCCTTTTGGGGTTTCAAGAGAAGTAGCAGTCTCAACCGTGATATTAAAAAGAGCTTAGTTTGCTCGTTACCACTCCTTTCTCGAAGCAATTCAACGGGTTCAGTTCCAAATCCTAAACGCTCTTCGATAAAGGATATTAACAAGCATACTTCACAAAAGCTTTCAATGACAAAGTCATCATCCTCATCATCATCATCATCATCATCATGCTGTTCTAGTTGCAATGCTTATAAGTTTCCGCAGAAGCCTCCTTTGAAGAAAAACCATGGGAATTCTTATGGCAGTGGTGTTCGAATCAGTCCTGTGCTGAATGTGCCACCTCCTTACATCTCTAAAGGAACAGCAAGTCTCTTTGGTTTAGGTTCTTTCTTACGCAATGGCAAAGGCAAGAAGAGCAGGAAATGAATTTTCAGTCCACAAATTTCAATCAAGACTATCTGAAATTTTTTTTAGATTGTCTAGATGATGCTGATTCCTTTGCTGATCCAAGTCATGTCAAACAACCTGGAAGATTGTATCAGACTCGACCAGATGGAATCTGAGAGAGATCTTAGTTGTACAGGACAAATACCATAATTCAAAAGAAGAAAGATTTTGGGAAGTATGTTCAGGCACATCTCGAAATTGTCACAAGCTTAGGAGACAGAAAAACAGGTACCCTCTTCTCCTATGGCTTGTCAGGATCTTTTTATCTCTGTCTCTTTAGCCCTTAGCTTTACCCATTATTATGTAGATAAAGAGATTTGGTTCTTTATCTTGATGAAAGATTTTCTTTTGTTTTTCCCTTTGAGAGATTAAGATGAATGCAATGGTTTAAAAGAAAAACAAATCTATAGTTGAATGCTGCCTTTATGTATTTCTTGTTTGTATTAGCTTCAGCTGCACTCGTAATCTAATCATGGGCCATTTCTTTTGTTTGTTGGGAACCCTGTCCCCTGGCCCTCTCTTTGTTTCTGTCCAGCAAATTGGCTTGGCAGATTGTGAGAATGGTGTTAGGCCAGGAACAAAGCATTTTTCACTGTACCTCATCATTTCCATAAAGTAGTGATTTCTTTGCTGGGGGATCAAGATTCAAGCCTCCTTTCCATCAACCAGAATCATAGAATTATTCATCTCTTTGGCAAAAATATTGCTCGGGGTGTCTTCTTCAAGGTACAGAAGCTAGAAAGTAATGAGTTGTGACAGAAACAAGCTTGGGAATTTGGACATCAATTACCTGTCTAGTTTCATGGCTTATAAGTAGCATTTGTAGAGAGGCAAAAATGGCAAAAGCTGATTCAAAAACCTTGGAAAGACATCTAATGGTGCCTCCCATTTTGTATCATAGTAGGCAAAGAGTGTCTTACCTTTTATCTTGTAGATTTTGGAATCCAAATTTGAATATGAAAGTGTGGATTTATTTTAAAAAGTGCTTTTATCATTGGCTAACAGATGTACTTTCAAAATAAATATAGGATCAACTTTTTTTAAAATAAGATAAAATAGTGAAGAGGATCCTTACCCAAGTCACACAATGAGAGATGGTTTTTTACTCATTAATCTCATTTTGTTCATTTCAAGATTTGAATTCGAAACTTTAAAATTTAATTACAATAATATTTTATTAAATTTTTGAAATAAAAAAAGACGTCTTTTATTGTATAATTCAATATCATATGAAATTTTTCTAACACTAATAAATTTTACTTTTGATTACAAGTAAAACCGTTGAAATGTGTTTTTTTTTTTAATTTATATTAAAATCTAAAAAATTAAAAAAATATTTTAACATGATCAAGAAAGTCAAAAAGGATAATGGAGGATGTCATTGTCAAAAATTAGAGGCATTCGTCACATGGAACTTGTGTTGGCATGCTTTGAAGGTGTCTCTGAGCAGTAGCTGAATATTTGCCTCATATCATCATCATTGTATATCTTGTTTCTTTCTGCTCAAGCAATCCCATTATTTATTTCAGCTCTTATTTATTTTTATTTTTATTTTTTTGATTTTCCTCCTTTGTTAGTTTGATGAAAAATAAATAAATTTTTAAGATTTCATATTTTTAGTATTGGAAAATTTTCAAGTAATAAGTTGCACGACTTGCATGTGATGGTAAAAGATTATGTCTATTAGAAAAAAAATAAATTTATTTATTAATTATCAAAAATTGTATCTTTTGAAAAGAGACTTATTCATAATCAAAATTAAATAAACCAAAAAGGCATCGAAAAAAGCTTTACATGAAACAAAACACATCAAATTCTTTATAAATTTTTTATAATCCAAACGAAATAATGTTATTTTTTGATGATGAATGCCTGATAAATTAATTTTGTCAATTTAAACATAATTACTGAATTTGATTATATTTTTATTTTCTGGACTTTTTTTATTCTCTCATTAATTAAATGGTGAGACGAATTAAAAAAATTAAATTTATACAATTCGGAGCCTTTCCTTAATATTTGTTATGGTAAAAATGAACCTTGTGGTCCTTGGCTTTGTACCTTAGCATTGAAGTATGGGAAATAATTTTCTGCCGACACAATCTCATCAAGGTACTTACGAAACTATGGCGTATGATATGCCTTTGCTTGGGTTGATAGTAATTGATAGTGGAATCATACCAAGAAGATGAAACAAACATTATTCATAATTGTTGTTGCCTGTGGCTGTCCAAGTTGACCCGCTGAGTCCCTGCAACGAAACGAGGTCAGGGTGTCCTGACCCGAGATGTGTGGCTGGTTCAAGCATGACCAGGGGCCTAGGAGGACCTTGAGGTAAGGTGCCTTCCAGCCAGCCACAAAGCGGGGGATGGGGGGTTCAGTTGAAAGGAAATTACGGTTACGTTTGTTACGTTGTTAGGAATGTGATTGTTAAAAATATAACTTTGTAGTATTTGATATGATAAGAAAAAATGATTGATTGTAAAAAATGTGATTGCTTAGAGTATTATATTGTAGTGTTTGGTTTATAATTATTTTTTATTAAAAATATAATATAAATTGACAAAATTACTTTTTATATATAAAAAATATATAAATTGAATAAATTTATAATTTTTAATATAAAATTTGACTTTTTAATTTTAAGTAATTAAACAAAATAATAACTTTAAAAAAATAACATAATATTTTTTATTAATTATTTAAAAGTTAAAATATATAAAATTACTAAATATTTATTTTTACCTTAAACTTATAAAAATGAAAAATAAAAAACATTATCTAAAAAAAATCTATCGATAGATAAAAAATTCTATCAATAGATCACATAATCTATAGATAAATACCTATTACTAAAAGTTTAAATATAATCTATCAATAAATGTTCTCATTTATCGATAGATGTATTATTTTAAACGTTCCTGATGCTTTCTTTCTTTCAAACAGTGACACCCAAACACATCATTCTCTCAAATTCTCTTAATTCTTTAGTAAATTTTCTCCATTGTAAACCATTTAAATGTTTCTTTCTTAATTTTCGATATCGAAAACATAAATTTTTTTCAAAACACTTATAAATTCTTGAAAATTTAAATTAGAGTTTCATAAAACCTAAAGTCCCAATCTCTTCCATTTTCAAATTTGGTGATGAAATTTGACCCAAATGTGTTAATGATGAGTTACCTTTCCTACGAGCAGTGAGAAGAAGGAGAAAAAGGCAATGTGAGAAGGAGAAAAAGCTAAGGCAAGAAGGAAGAAAGTGGTGAAGAAGGTAGGAAGGAGTGAAAGGGTCAAGAGGTCAAGTTTGGGGAACAAAAATTTCTTTACTTTCCATTTGTTAAGGGAAAGTAACTTTCTCTCCAAGAGAGAAGGGAATGTCATTGCTGAGGGATTACTTTTTCATCCCAAAACATCAACTAAATACTGTAATGTGATTCTCTACATTTTAATTATAAAAAATGTCCCTCACTTCTCATCTACCAATCGCCTCCTAAGTAATTCCCTTCAATCTGTCGAAAAGAAACTAAACACGAATTTTCTAGTTCGGGTCATTTTCGCCACTATCGTCAATTTTACTCCCTAGCATTTCGTCTAGAACTGATTCAGCTTTATAGGAACCACGGTCCAATTGCCCCCCCAAAAGAGGAACAATAGGGCACAAGTTGAGACCTAACGACATTGAGAGAAGGTTCCAAAAAATAGGGCGACTAACAATTAGGTGAGATACTGTATTTCCTTTTTATATCTTGTAAGATGGTATAGAGAAGCAAAAATTCTATACAAGTGTAACTTTTCAATGCCCTGTAGGCTGTAGCTTCTACCCGTGTCGAAAACCAAGGGGAAAAAAAGGGCTCTGGCGTGTGTGTAAAGTAACCTAAGCCACCTAGTAAGGCCAAAAAATGAATTGGCTATACAAGTATTTACAAACTAACATCTATACGTTTATCGAAAAACAAAAGAAACCTCTCATTGTTGCGTGGTTGTGCAGTATGTAGCTGCTGTCTCAGTCTTGATCACGCGGGTGTTGTAAGATCCACAATTTCCACACTTGTGATACAACCAATGGAAGCCTGCTGTGCCCTTTCGATCACAATCGTTGCACAGAATATCCTGGATTGCCATATGCACTTGATGTAATAAGCAAATTAAACTAAATTCATAACCTTTCATTTTCCAAATAATGATAAAATTTGACAATATCTAGAAAAAAATCTTTCAACTACTTAAGAAAATTTAATTAAGTTTTTATTCATTTATTACATTCAATTAATCTTTTATATTTTTATTTTAAACTAAATAAACTCTTATCATTAACAGTTGACAAACTATTACTAATTAAAATACCACTTATCATTTAATGTCAAGTAACACTGATGTAGTATATTAATATTTCATATTGAATGATAACATGACATGCTCATGATCATGTGACATTTTCACCTTCAACATCAATATCATGTTAGTGTCACAAGTGCATAAAATGACAAATGGTGTTATGACTAATAGTAATTAGTCAATCATTAACCATAAAGACTTATTTGACCCCAAATAAAAATATAATGATTTGATTGAACGTAATAAAAGAATAAAGATTTATTTAAATTTTTTAAAAATAATTTAAAAACTTTTTCAAGCATTATACCATAAAATTATAACTGATCAATATAAGTAATGCATGGAATAAGGTGA
Organism: Theobroma cacao; assembly: GCF_000208745.1. Lineage (NCBI taxonomy): Eukaryota > Viridiplantae > Streptophyta > Magnoliopsida > Malvales > Malvaceae > Theobroma > Theobroma cacao. Next base: position 2,472,052 of record NC_030852.1, read on the forward strand.
ACGGGTGGGTTTTGCAGAGAAGTCAACTTACACCCTCCACTTTTCCCTTTAAACTTTTTCCATCCATTAATAATTGCAAAAAGGGTTTACAAGCAATTCATCAGACAAGATGAATCCCTGCTCCTCTCTCACCCACCATATCAGATAAAGTTGTCGTTTTAAGAAAGATGGAAATATACCTGACAGCGATCCCTATATTCTTCTGGAAGCTCCTCAGCAGCCAACAATGCGTCAAGCATGCCAAAGTAAACCTGGAAGGTTCACAACAGATAATGATTACATAATTATGCTTCACACAGACAAAACCTGTAGTTCATCATAACAGGACAACCATTCCCCTCATCTGAGGATTGGAGCAAAGGGGGAGAAAGTACAAGGCAGTAAAAAAGGCGAATTAAGGAATTTGGAATTTAGATTTAGCTAACTGCTTTGAGTAGAACTTCAAAAATAATATCATATGATTTGTGATTTTACTCCAATCCATGAGTTCATAGTATCATCTCTAAAATGTGGATCTAATCCACAAGTTTGCACAACCAATCAAGTCCAAATACACTCTTGCAAAGGCTTCTATTCAAATGTAACTTCCTACATTTTCTAGATTTTTTGAATCCCTCATCACTATCTTGTATGGAAAAACATGAAAGAAAAAAAAGGAACCTTTTCTAAGTTGTAGAAAACTAGGTTGCAAGAAAGTTCTCTTACCGCCATATCTCCCATGGATTTGCTGCAAATCGGACAGGTGTAGTGACTGCAAGTATATGCCTAACACATTACAGGATGTGAGGTTATATAATCATTCTCCAAAGTTCCTTCAAAGAATAATTATACATACTGAAACAAGAAACAAAAAAGCATACTGAAATATGAGCACAGTCAAGAGAAGAGACCTGAAAACAAGCTGAATGCATGTAATGACCACAAGGTAGAGCTCTGACTGTTGCACTTGACGTGAACAGAAAATCACAACAGATAGGGCAGTTGGTTTCTAAACCTTTCTCCAGGCACTTGTGGTTCACTAACTTTATCCCGAGGCAACAATTGCATGTCATGCAATGAAAAAAATCAATGCCAAGTCCTCTCCCAACACGGCATAGATTGCAAAATGGACAATGATACACATTCCTGCAGAAAAGTTTAGCATAGATGAAAGATAACCATCATGTCTCCACTAAAATTAAACCATGCAGCTATTCTTTAGCATTTCCGAATTACTGAAGGCAGAAGAGAAATTCATGTTACAAGTGCCAATCATCATTCTAGATACAAGGTCCTAGAAAAAAAAAAAGAACTGTTTTTACTTGCTCTTTATATTCTCCTACTATCAGGTTGTAAGTGCAATGCGAGATCCTTTACATTCTATATGAAGGAGGAAAAAGGAAAGGACAAGAGAGTGGAAGGAAAAAGAAGCAATATAGAACATTTTACTAGTTTGTTGAAGTGAAAATGATGAGGGAAACAGGAAGGAACTTGCATCTTTGCAGACTAACAAAACCAATCATTCACTAAATAGAAGAAAAAACAAGATGAAAAGACTCGAACCACAACAGATTTATTCTTCCATTTTTTCTCAGATATTTTCACTGTTGTATATCTAGCTTAGCTATCTACACCATAAGGAGCAAAACTGGAAAGGACGATGATCAACAATAAGTTGAACACCTCTTATTTTCACTTCTCCTATTTGAATTGTCACAACTAAAGGCCAAAAAGAAATTTGTCCCACCTGAAATGAAACCATAGAAAACAGTCAACATGTCTAAAACTTAAAATTTTTCCACATCCGCCTTTTTTTAATACCCATCAACAATGGAGCCTACTAAACAGACATTTTAATACGTAACTTTCACAAACATTCCTTCCTCATTTTGACTTCTTAAGCTGAGTAAAAGTCAATTTCTGGAAAAGGAAACAGGACAGTGTTGTAATTTAACAGTCAGAAAAAAGGGTGCAAATGCAACCTTGATCTGAATCTAAACAAAGAGTCAAAAAAGATGTAAAGCATAAGATGCAGCAAACAAAAACTAAAATTTAGAGTGTTTATAAAGTACAAACACTAAAAAAGGTCATAAAAAGCAGGGTAAAAATATAAGACTTATAAAGATATGAAGTTATTTAAGGTTGTAATGCCACTATAAAGGGACAATCACTGTAGGATTTTTCAATTTATTTGTCATTGGACACACTAGCGTCAATGTCTCGGCTTACATGTATTACGCAACTGAGTACAGCCTGGTTATAGATCATCAAAACAGATATTAAAGATTCCTAAACTCATAACTCCAAGTTTCTAAGAGCTTAACGATGTGATAGGAGAAAGAGTCTGCACATCTCCAAATTGAATAAATGTGGAGGACAACAATTTAATGACGCTTACAGGGAAACCCACTAAAATAATAAAAATTTCACAAATGAAGGCTTAAAGTTCCTGGAACTGACATTCAGAAAATCTTGATGTATCCAAAAGGGCATCATATAAATAATAAAAAAATTAAATTAAATTCAGATGGAGATCATGGTATTGCTGCAAGATGACATTGCCAAGAACAATACCTTTCATCATCAAAAAACTTGCATATGTTACAATAATACTTCGCCATTGGAAGTCCATTGCAGGAAGGTGTAGTGCATATTGGCCCAACAGGCTGTATCTTAAGGCATTGCATGCACATCATCTCTAAGGTTGCTTTCCTGAATTGGAGAAAAAAAAATCACACGCAGGACCGCAACCTCAAATGTAGGAAATAGTACAGGAACTTACCTATCCATTGAGTGATCGCTCACTTCATCATGGCAAAACCTGCAGGTAAACAATTTGCCACAGCAAGCAGCACGGAGTTTGCAGTTCCTTTTGTAGTGTTCGCACCCAAATATCTGTTTCTCTGTATCTCGAAATGATGGAGAGCATCCCAATACATCTTCACTGTTAGAAGTTTCACCGGATGCTGCTTGAGGCAACTTTTGCTGAGCAGCTATCCAACGACTAAAATAAACAATTTCTCGATTTATTATTAAGGACTCGTTAAAAAAAATAAAGAAATAATATTGGACCAAACAAAATAAGAGAAGATAAGAAACACAAAATATTATGCTAATTATTATAGGGAATTAAATTAAATAAAGAGGATAATTATCATAAAACTAACCTAGTTAAAAGATTTTGAACAAGATACGCTTTTCTCCTTGGATCAAGGGTTGAGTCCCGATAAACCTTCCTGATCTCTGACTCAAGCTCATTTTGATTCATTCGAAAAATATCTTTCCACCCAGGCTTAAACATTTGATCACTTTGGTCCAAGCTCTCTTGAAAATCATTCTCTAGAGCAGAATATAGGAGAAATAAATTAAAATGTTCCACAGAACAAAGTACATAATACCACAAGCATACCATTACCAAATACCTTTAAGAGAAATGCCAGTTTCTGACATTTCATTCTGCAAGGATGATTGTGAAGGTTCTTTCCAGCATTCATTAAGCCACTCATTGAACATTGTGTTTTTGGTTGCTTGCTTCCACGTGTCCATCATTTTATTTTGCTCATCCTGAGTTAAGGCTGAAGTTACCCATGGCAGCATTGACTGAAGCACTTCAGCACCTGTGGTTCCAATTATTCGGCCAACTAGTTTGTCTTGCTCCTCCACAGAGAAATATCTACCAAATAATGGCCAAAGCTCAAGTTCTTCCCTGAAAATGTGATGATCCAGGGTAACTCTGATGGATTTGCACATCCCCTGTAGCTTAGTAGCCAGCTCGTTATATTTCCTCAAAAGATCACCATCATAGGCACCATAAAGTTCGGTGCCATTATCAGTTAAATTTTCTGGGACATGACCTCTGGTCAAGCTTTCTTTAAGGTGTGAAAGCTCAGAAAGAACACTGTTAATGTCTGCAAATAATTTTTCCTCCTGCTTATGGTCTAGTGTGTATGAGTGACTGACATTATGAAGTGTCTCTTTAGACTCCAATGCTGGAAAAACAATATCATCCTCAGCATTACTATGAGCTCTGTACAAACCCCATAATAGATGAAATCTGCCAATAAACTGCCGAAGGAATGTCTCGTCACAATCACTGAGCTTTCCAGATTCAACATCCAGATATTCCAAGTCTTTGCTGATAGCTTTATGAAATTTGAATATAGTATCAATTGGCCGTTCTGCTGAGTCAATGTCAGACAAGTTATTATCTGATTCCCAGACAAAAAGACTGGAATTAAGAGATGGAGCAGAGGAGCTAAAAGATAAAGATCGCAGAGACTTGGCTGTTGAAAGAGAACTCAACCCCAGATTATTACATTTTACTCCTAAACCAGGAACATAGCAAGACCTCTCATTACAAGATGGCTTGTGGCCATCTACAGTATCTGACTGGTCAGAAGCATTGCCATTTTTGAATGATTCTGAAGTGTGCTTTTTGACTGGCCTTTTGACTTCATCTCCATGAATTGATAAACAGGTTTCTTTCATGCACAGGGCAGAGGTACATGCACAGCATGATCGAACAAAATCTTCCTCAATGTCAGTGAACCTTTTAACACAGCAACCATTCCCATGTGGTGACAAACACATGCCTTGATTACGACCCTTGCACGCCCAACCAGAATAAAGTGTCATCAGAGCAGTATCTGTTGCTGGAGCTGAATTGAAGAAATACAAACGTGTTAGAAATGGTACATTCAGTAGTAAAAACTTCATTTATATTTTCCATAAAGTGAGTAACTGACTACAAGGGAATGGGTATATAGACCTGCCAACTGCATGTTTTTCAGGAAATTCTGGGCTTCATTGTCAGTTAATGACCCAACTAGCCACGGCAAGACACGCTCAATCAATCTCAAGGGCATCACACACAAGCTTTGATACAAAAGTTCGCGCTGCCTTTTGAAGCTAAAGTTCTTTCTCACAATCGGAAGAACCTAGAAGTGAACAATGGCTTAGCAGAAACATTCACATATTGTAAGAGCATGTTTGGTAACATAAATTTCTAGTCATGCACAAAGTGATATAATCAACCACAGCAAGAGGAAACATAGAGCTTTAGTTCCAACTTCTGTACTTAAAACAGAACATAGGATATTAAATCATTAAATAATATACTAGAGCACTTTCAAATATGTAAGGTATGCAGGCATGTATGTTTTTATGTGTCTGTATTTAGTGATGTATACATCTATATAAACTGGGTCAGTTCAGGAATGCGAAGACTTAATGCCTAAAACCAGAGAACCTACCAAACATCCCCCAAAAAAAAGCTCACCTGAACTTCCTCATTGTGGAAATGCGTCCTTATAGTTTCCATTATTTGATCAGCATGTTCACATAACTTGGAGTAAAATTCAGCAGCTGAAGTAGAAACTGCTCCTGCATTTTGAATACTTTCAATCAAACACCTAAACTCATTGAATTGGCTTTCTTCTTCAGCATGCTCCTGGGAGAAAGACAGTTCTCCATCAACTGCAGGGAATATGACCTTGTCCTCGGCAATACTGCATAATAGCAGCAACTCCAATCATCAGTTTTTGTGCTTGAAATATAAACATGCAAATATACAGAAAAAGTAGGGTCTTTTGACAATGAGAAGGTGATGAAATCAAAATATCCACATCAGCTCTCAGTTGAAGATTTTAAAATTCATAAGCCAGCTTCTCCTCTGATTAACAACCATAATATCAGAAGAATGACTCACTTTTCAGAAAGAGCAATAGAGGGTAGACAAAGATGAAAAATCTTCCTTTTTTTTTGGTCCACCCTTATTCTTGAAACATGAAGAAGAGCAACTTGATAACCAGAATTTGGCAATTCAGAGTGCTAACAGTGAGAATGGAGCCAGTATGAATGGTGCCATGACTTACAGGTTTTTCTTTCAAGATGCTTCTATTTAGAGATGGTGAAACAACATGCCCTGACAGGTTCCACCCTTCCCTGACAATAATTTTTTATTTGAAAAAATGGGGGTTGAAGCAATGCAGGGAGGGTTTTTTAAATAAAAAACTGAAACCAAAGGTGAACAGGTTTAGATTGTCCTGCCCTGGGTATATATACAATTGATATTTATATTAATCTTTACCTAATATTATGTAAATATAATATTAATATATATATTTTTAATACAAGTGTGAAAAATTATTTGAATAATAAAATTTATATTTAAAAAATAATTTTTTATTTACATGATAAATGTTTTTTATGATTTAATATAATAAATAAAAGGTAATAACAATTTTCAGGACATGTCTGCAGGTGATAAACTTCTCAGGGGGCAGAGGTAGTGAAATTTAGATCCAATATATTATATTGAGGTAGAATCAACAAGTAAAGAGAAGAAAAGCCTCAAAAAAAAGGGGGAAATACCTGTGAAAGATGCAAACCTCGGCAACAAATTGCAATCTTTCATTAAAGACTGATAGATTACTGAAGTCCCCAGAAAGTTGAATCTTCCTAGCCTCCTCAGCTATCTCATTCAACTCTCTTTTAATAGCATTATGCCAAAGCAATATTTCGTTCATTGGATGTGTCCCATCTGTCTCTGAAACATTGTTGCTAGGCTCCAAATATTTTCTTTTCCCAGTCTTGGATGACTCGCAAGGGCACGTCATGCTGCTCAATGACTGACTTATGCCATCAGTAGAATTTAGATGACATTTTCCTGATATGTCAGCACCATTTCTCCCTTCCATCCAGGTGAAGATAACCTTCAAAAAGTAAAAGTGGTAATCAGCTATAGGCACACAACAATACTGTCAAACATAAATCAAAGGGCAGAATGGCAAAAGGGATCTTACCTGCTGCAGAAGCTTTTCTTCTGGAACTATCTTGCTTAAGCACTTCTTCATATCCTGATATTCATCAGGTGAAAAAAAAGATGAAAGCCATGGAAGGAACTCTGCCATCATATTCACAGGAATGCTGCATAAGAACTGCCAGACTAGAGATGCTTGCTCTTCAAGTGAGAACTTTTCAATAAGCAAGGGAAAAACCTGTTATATTCAAAGAGAATACCATGTGATCAGAAAATACAGCCCTACTTTGGCACATGTCGTCTACTGGATTGATGGATTAAAGCATTGAAGAGAGAAGACCTCTTCAGTCATGTTGAATGAATAGCTTTAGGTGATAAAGGAAAGGCAATTGGCAAGGATCAGGTACGTTTTAATTTTCACATTTTACTTCGCAAAATGAAAGATATCTAAATTATAATCTCAAATTGGCAGCTTCTTCACAAAGATGCAGACAGAAGAAATTTAACATGTCAAAAACAATAGTGCAGCTGAGTATGCAGTAAATTCCTGATAAAATTGGAGATGAAAAGGGTAAAGGCATGAGGCTGAATAATTCTTGACCAAAATATAGATCTTCTATAATTGTATCTTTGTCCTTCAATTCCCTTCTCATTTCCAATTAAATCCCTTGATTCCTTTTCTGGAATCAACCATGTTTCTGATCAATTTCAAAAATTGATGTTTCTATATCTTATTTGCAAATCATATTATGTAATGTCACACATACAAGAGCTTTGAAGGTGTGTCAGAGCCGTGTCGTCAGTGAACACCTATTTTACACAGCTGCCATCATAGTAAACTCCATTATGGACATTGTACATTTGTCTACCAACAATAGACATCAATGAACCACAGGAAAGGCTAGTAATCAACGTTATCAAACATCCCTACTCAGGCTCTTCATTTCTTGCCAGTGTGTCCATGTCAGACATATATCAGACATCTTGAAGAGGAAACATTTATGAAGATACAACTCTCCAATTATAAGGAAAAAATTATGAAGGATTAAACGTATTTGCTTCAGATGCATATCCATGACAGAAATTTGTACCAGAGTCCCAGCAACATAGGTCTCATCCTTTTTTTTAATACATTATAAGCACATATGGCCATCTATTGATCCTAAAAGGACAAGTAACTTGTGCACACATAAAATCAATATAGCCTATCCAACTGGCACGAATTTCCTGGATATTCAATGATATATATGCCTCAGTTCCAGTATTCAAGGGAGGACAAAAATAAAATAATACATTCATTTAATATTATGCAGTGCTGCTAAGGCACAGTACCAGACAATAAAAGCACCTCGGACCCTTTTGTGTAAGGTGCATTTAATCAGGTTCACGCCTGGTGCGCCTAGGCGCATTTTTTGTAAGGCGGTAGGCGCAAAAAAAGCCCGCCTCATTGAAGTTCCTTTCATTCCGCTTATTTTTAAATTTTTATCATTAGCTGTACCTTTAATAGTAAAAGAAAGGGAAAATATCAACTCTCTAATTGTCAATGTTTGAGTATTCAACAACAAACTTGGGACCATAAGGAAATCATGCAAATTAGCCAAAAAAAGAAAAAGGAAATTTTGCATGTTTTCTAGGATCAAAATGGACCAGTCTTTAGGGTTTATTATCAGAATTATATATTTCAAGCTTATTTTATATATATCCACACACACACACACACACATTTACATCTTGTGTCTTACTTCACCTGGGAAAGCACTTTTTTGCACCTTGCACCTCAGCAATACAAGGGTTATAGTGCCTAGAGTGCACATTGTGCTCTTGACAACACTGGTATAATGTGAATTCTTTATATAAACAAGAAAAGTATCTTCCAATACATTTGTTGAATCAAGCATCAAGTGACGAATAATTTGAATATCTATCAATAGAACATGGCAAACAACCCTTATTGATATTAAATGATGTAAAATACCAGCAAAATACAGAAATTGAGAGGAACAATAATGTTGTTTATACAAGAAAGGAGCATTCACACCCAAATTCAAAGAAACCTGCATCAGTTCATAGAAAATTGACTGTTACTCGGACTCAGGGGTGAGTGTCGGATATGGGTAAGGGTTTGACACAAGTACATTCAATTTTTTCTTTTCAGATTTTCTTTATTTGGAGGGTGAGACCTCCATACTCATATTCAACTTATATGTGTCGGACACAGGTACTTCAAGGAAAATGAAGAGTCGGAGCAACATAGGAAATAAATGAAATGTTTGAGAGTATATGTGAGAATTTTATACTGTATTCACTGTGTCAACTAACAGATGCTAACCTAGTAGGTTAAAAACAACTATTGCTGACAGAACTTTTATGAAGCAAATGAAAAGCAGTTTTCAGGTAGGAAAAAAGACAAATAGGAAAGCAACATGAAATGAGCTCGTACCTGCTCCTCTTCTTTGGCCATGTGCTGGCTAATTGACGTCTGAAGGGCCCCAGTACAAGAAGCTAATTCCCTCGGGAAGCTCTCATCATCTTGCATATAAGAATTTAAAAGCTCAAATAGATGATCAAAAAGATTGCTTTCACCCTTGTGTTCAAGGGAGTACGTTTTTGCCACATTTTTTACACGTATATCTAGAGCTGGAAAAATAACCTGCATTGCAAATCGTGATACTGTCAGAACTTCAGGCACAGCAAAAAAAAAAGAAGGTTTGGGAACAAAGATATGTCACTAAACATAGCTCGCACAAATCAAAATTGAATTCGTAGAAATTCAGCAGACAATTGATGGTATCATACAATTGTGTTCATGCAGATTGCCTGATAAACTCAGGGAGCATCTTGCCATTTTTCTAAAAAACACAAAGTAAGCATTGTTACCATTAAGCTCAGAAACTTCTAATTGTCACCCCACCCAAAAAAAATTCCAAAGATAGGGGCAATAAAATTTCTGATAAACCAGACATTAGCATTTCTCCTCAGTAATAGATGCACACTCGTCTAATCATAATGCAAACATTAGTTAAAATCATACAAATACTTTTCTACTACAAAATAAACCCTAGGACAAGAAAGGCAAAGTATTCTATCACTATAATCAAACATATCTAACTAATGCAGGAAAATTGAAACAAATTGTCTGTTACTAACTTCCAAAATGAGAAACCCTTAATAGGAAAACAGGTAACATTTCCAAAACTGTAGCGCCCTTCTAGAAGAAAAGGAGGCAATTGCACCTTGTTTTTGAAATAAATTGAAAATTACAATCTTATCTCTGTCTGTTTGACTCAGAGCACTATATAGTGGAACGTTTAGCACTTCAATAGATGACCATAATTTCAACAAAACAATGTTTTCAATTTTCAAAAAACAAAATTTCAGCATTCTTCACTGAAGTTATTAAAATTAAAACGAAAAAGGAAAAAGAATTAGACATCACTCTTAGGCAAAAGTGCAAAAGAGTATTTCAGTAAAATTTTCCCTTAATTTATTGATATAGACACTCTTTCTGATGTGAAGTGGAAGCACTTGATGGGAAGTTAGGGAAACATACGGGATAAAAGGATAATAAAAAATAGAAAAATTCATAAGAATAAATGATTGCGCAAAAACACAACCAACCGACAGTCAAAATGCATATAAATAAAACACAGCTCAATATCAATCAAAGCATGATCTTTTTCCTTTTTAACTTCCAAAGGGCAAAAACAACAACCAAACGATACATTCATTATTCCTAGCATTAAGGTCTCACGTACAAGCTATGTGGTACTCACCTTCATTGTCAGAAAAAGAAGGAAAGACAGAATTGATGAAAGCAAAAGAAAAAAAATGACTGAAATGCCATCAATGCCATCAATGCACTCCAATTTGAAACAAACAAAAAATTAAATCCATTAATCACAATTAAAAGAAAATCAATCCCTTCCTCACTTTCACTAAGCAAGCGAACAAGAAATTAACTCAGAAAAATTAAAATAATTTTAAAATAAATCTTGAAGTGAAACTGTGTACAAACAGGAACTCGTGCAAATACATATAATCATTCGCGTATAAATAAAAATTCGAAGGATTAAAAACACTATTCCAAATTCACTAAATTCAAAAATGAAAAGAAAATCAAATTGATCAAAATTCGAAAACTCTCTCAGCGAAAAATCAGAGCATTCAAAAATCGTAACAAAATGAAGAAGAAAAAAATCGAATACCTCATCTTCGGCAATGGAGTGGTGCTTATAAATCGATCTGAGGAAACCGTACCGTTGAAACAGTGACTGAATATCGACGCTGTTCCCTGTAGCAAACGCCATAGCTAATCGGTGTAGCGCATCGAGCTCGTTCCGCACGGCCTTATGGAACAACAAGAACATCAGAATCGGAGACTTCTCTTCACTCTCCTCCGACAAACCTCCGAACGACGCCGTTTGAACCGTGCTCGGCGACACCACCACCGCCTCCTCTCTGCGCTGCAATTCCGGTAACGGAATCGCCATTTCAAAACTCTCAGCTCTGACGACTTTTTTTCCTCTATGATTTCCTTTTTTTCTCCGTTATAGAATTGTCTTCTCTTTTGGCGTTCTTCTTTTTATATTTATCTTTTTGTCTTCTTTGTATTTTACTGTCCGTTGGTTGAGATGTTCAACGGAAGAGAAAGGGGGAAGGCTTGGCTTGAGGCTGGGTGTTACATGTTTGAGACTGGGGTGTGATAAGAATGTGGGGGAATGTGGTGGGATTTTATAGTCCGCTTGCTGCCACGTGGCATCATTGCCACGTTGGATGCTTATGCAAGGTTTGTACAGGTCACCTGAGTTTTTGCTACGTGGCATGTGATGGGAGGCCCGATGAGGGGACCAATAGGCTTCAATATTGTTTTTTCGTTTTTTCTTTGTTTGTTTTGTATGTTCTGGAAGCAAAAGGTTTTGTCTTGTTAGTGTGAGACCACTTGAGGAGGATAGGGAGTGAATAGTAGAAAAAGTCTTTCCAAAATACAAAGCTGTAGAATAATGAGTGGAATCAAGTTTTTTTCAAAATCATTTTGATTTAGGACTCGATTCGGTTCGGTTTGATTTTGATTTAATCTGATTAAATTTTTTTATATTAAATTAAATTATTTAATTTTTTAATGAAAAAACTAAATGTAATAAATTTGGATCTTTTCGGTTATTCTATTTTTTATAAGTAAATTTTTTTTAATTTCATAATGTTGTATTTGAGGTTATTATTTATTTAAATTTAAAACAAATGTCATTCTTTATTTTATAAATATAAAAATTAATTTATTTTGAAAAAATTTTTGAACTTAAATGAATAAATATACATCACTATATTCCAAATCCAATGTGTTAAAAATTACATTTGGAGTAATTTAATACATGCAAAAACAACATTTGATAATTAATGCGTAACCTTCCCGCTTAAAAAGTCAAGTTCGAATTCTTCTTCTTTTAGAATGAAAAAAATACGATAAAAAAACTTTCACCGTTAAGAAAACCAAATATGTAAACTTGGTTTAATTTAATTACTAATTAACCAAATTGATTATAGCCCTTGTCAAAGAATCCAAATCCAAGTTTGTTCCAACAAGGGTATTATTTATTGACTTTGTTTAAAAAAATATTATTTTCCTCCTAATGTTTTGATAGCTTATCCAACATATAGGGATAATATATTGAAATTGAATATTCTAAAAAGGCAACTCGTGGTATTATCTTAGTTTAGGGTGAAAGTAAGTATAAAATTAAATTGTATGACTTTTCTACGTATAAAATTAAATTGTATGACTTTTCTACATATAAAATTAAATTGTATGACTTTATTTCTCTTATAATCTCTTCATGAAATTTAGTGCCACTCGGAAATGAAGATGGCAAAGAAAAGAAGATAACTATCAAAGTTTTGAAATTAAATCAACGTTATTGAAAACCATGATCTTGAATTTTCTAGTTGTCAATTGTCGATTTTTCTGGCATATTTTATCTTAAAGGGTACTATAATATTAACTAGGGAAATGAAAATGATATATCTAGCATTCTCATCCTCACAAAGTAACAAATAATTTAATGGACTTTTCTGAATAAATTTGTCTAGAGTGGTCACCAAATTATTGCCATTTGTGCCAATTTAATTGGTTGGTTCCTAGATATTGTTTTTTGAGTGCAAAGTTTACGGTAGTGGTAAGAGACTAAAATTTATGTGCCAAAACACATAAGAGATTAGGATTTGATAGAAATTAAAATGGTTAAGGTGGGAGAATTAAGTTTTGGTCCTAAAACTTATCGTATTTTGGCAATTAAGTCCTAAACCTTTTAAGATTACCAATTGTGTTAACTTCATTTGCAAAATTTTATGCTGTTAATCCTCCCATCAATGTTAGTCAATTGTCTATAAATGGTGATGTGGCATTTTTTTTATCTATATCTTTGACAACTGCAATCATCTTTTTTAATCCATTTGGCATTTTCAATTCTTTCCTTTAAAATTATTTTCTTTTTTGATTTGAAATATTGCTTGGACTATACTATTAATCGACTAAACTTGAGCCATTTTTATTTAAGTGGCTCATTTGTAACACTTATCAAGACCTTTGGTGTGCCGTGATCCCCACGGTGTCGTAACCCTCATCGTGCTGTGATCGCCATCGTGCCATACCCTTGCCATCGTTGCCAATTGTTACGTCCGTCACTACCAACATTCATTTTAGTCATTGTCAATAGATGCCTTAAGTTCTTAATTTTATTATTTTCAATGTAAATGATGAAGTATTCTTTATGGGGTTTTAATGGTTATGTGTTGACGGCTTGAAGTGAATTTTAGAATAACAACTGGGTTTATTTGCTATATCAATTTTGATTTTGATTATGCTCAAATTAAAAAAATTTTAAATTAATCAAGAAAATTTAAATAAATTTTTATTTTTTATTATATTCAATCAAGTCTTTATATTTTTATTTTGGATCAAATAAACCCTTATTATTAATAGTGAATTAATTGTCAATAATTAAAATGTCATTTGTTATTTTATAATCATATGATGTTGATTTGGATGGTGAAAAATGTTACATAATTATGTTATCATGTCACATCATCAGCCATTATTATATATGAGCATACCACATCTGTATCATGTGATATTTTGATTAAATTAACCATTAGTTATAAAAATTTATTTGATTCAAAATAAAAGTATTTATTTCAAAATACAAATATAAAAACTTAATTGAATATAATAAAAGAACAAAAATATATTTAAATTTTTTAAAATAATTTATGAATTTTTTTTAAAAATATTATACCTTATTTATAGATAAAAAGAGACGGGGTGGATGACTAACCGATTTTGTTCTTGGGTCTTGAATAACCTGCATAGCAATTGCTGAACAAGAATAGTTAATGACAAAATCATAAATTGGTTGACCGGTTGATGACTAAATCATGAGTAGATGGATCAAGTTGGGAAGTAGCAAAGCAATAAGTGAGGAGCTAAGCTACTGCTGACAAAAAACAAGTTTGACTATGCCAGAAAGCATGAAAGGAAACAATTTTTTTATTCAATTTTTTGCCTCTTCTTTTTGGTTTAAAACAGGGTTGTGTGCCTCTATATATAATATTAATTGGATTAGGGAATTGCTTCGAGCTATGAGATTGTTAAGTAACAATGGGAGCTCACCACATAGAAAAGATAGTGCTAACTTGCCCTTCTCATGCAGCCATGCATATATTAATAAAACTTCTCAAAATATTGAGTTATGTAACACTTAATGCATGTTTGGTTGGGAATATGGTTAAACTATTCCCTTTTTATTTCTTAAAAAATTTTCTCCCCTCATATAGTATGTTTTTGAAAGAATAACCATTCTAAAGAAATGATTATTTCTCAAAACTTGGCAAAAGTTTGGAATTGTTATTCCACACCAATAAAAATAGAGTCCAAATATTTTGGATTAAAATTTCCTAACTTACTTTCAAAAATTATGAACTTAAACTTATAAAATTAATATTTTAAATTAAAAAATTAAAAAAAAATTTTTTTTTTTATTTTTTTATTAAAATATTTTAAAATTTTTAGATATTTTAAAAATAAAATATTAATATTTTTAAATATTAAATTTANTTAAATTATTATAAATAAAATATTAATATTTCAATTACCAATTATTAATATTTTAAATCAATTATAAATAATTAATATTTTAAAAAATAAAATAAAAATAAATAATCATAATAATATTTAAATTATAAATAAAATATTATTACTTTATACTATTAATGATTAAATTATAAATAAATTATTAATATTTAAAAAATGAAATTAATTAAAAATAAATAATTATAATAATATTTAAATTATAAATAAAATATAAATTATTAATACTTAAAGAATAAAATAAAAATAAATAATCATAATAATATTTAAATTATAAAAAAATTACTATTTTTATAACATTAATGATTAAATTATAAATAAAATATTAATATTTAAAAAATAAAATAAAATAAAAAATATATAATAAAATTTTTATCAATCAAATACTGCAATAAATCATAATAACTATTCTTACTTCGTTTTATTTATTGTACCAAATTATGTAATAACTAATTTATTTTTATTTTATTATGTTTTTATCAAATATCTATTTTATTCTATCTCTATTCTACAAATCAAAAGCTTAGTAAAATTTTTATTGAAGACCAAAAGTGCTTATTTAACTCTTTAAAATAATACTAATAAATAATCTTACTTTGGTTTGTTTAAGTAGGACCCTGTAATCTTTTGCCACCTCGATTTACACGTCAAAATATCATACATGTCATTGTACAATTAACCAATAAAACAAAATCAGCCATGTGGGTCCCATCATTAATTATAATTTTGGGCTATTTGAGATTTTTTTTTGTTGAAATTAGGCTATTTGAGACTTAAAGGCATAAGTCATATAAAATCAAGTTTGTGAGGTTTCTCATCAAAATTAATTTTAAAAATTAAAAATAATAAATTGATACAGTTCAATGAGAAAATCAGTGATGTGGGAAAAATTTATTACAAATATAATCTATTACATAAAATTTGATTAGTATTTTATGGAACGATGAAAACTCTATCATAATTTTTTATGAAAAGTATCAAAACTTATTTCAAAATTTTCAAATTTTGTACATTTGATTTATATAAAAATATCTTTCAATTTATCAATTTGAACTTTAGTTGTTATTTAAATGGGTTTTAATAAAAAAATTCATAAACTTGATTAAGGAATTTCACATAATTAGTCTTTCTTGCTCCTAGACTTGTGTGTTTGATTTTTAATTATTTTTATAAACATAAAAAAAAACTAAAGCTTTGATTATATGGAAAGAGTGAAATTAATCCCTCCAAATTAAATGTGAACTTTGTCTAGGTTTGTGTTAGTTTTTCTCTTTATTATATAGTTGTTTGATTAGCTTATTAATTAAGAGATAAAATCAATAACAAAATATAGAATTAATTGAGGATGTACCTTTGATTTATGTAGATATAAAGAAATCAAAAGAATAGAACATATTGGAACTTAATTTACCAAAATAATTCTAATTACTCAAAATACAAGTTTCATTAACATAAAAAGGAAAAAAAAACAAAAATTAATGTCATTATCTCCTTTATTATTATTATTTTAATAAAGTTTATATATATATAATATTATAGAAAAAAAAAGGAGTGAATGTCATAATCGTGATTTGAATGAAGGAAGAGAGAAGAAAAGGAAAGGTAATGAAGTGTATAGGATTGAGGAAGGTGGCATTTACAGAGCACAGGCGAGTCGTGTGTCGAGGATTAGTCACCCTTTCATTAACCCACGCCCTCATGAGTTACGCTCACGTTCTCTTTGGTACAACACATTCCCCTTTTCTTTATATCTTGGGACCAATTATATTCATCTCTCAATTATTCATAGAACTTTAAAGTAAAGCTTAAATAAAAATTAAAATAAAACAATCTTATTGAATATGTTAAGAATATAACATTTGAAAAAATATTAATTTAAATAGGAATTTTTATTAAAATTAATGACAAATTTTTAATATTCAATGAGTGAAGATAAAATTTTGTATATAATTACTCGTTTTAATTAATTTTGTCTATGTACATATTATTGATCTTTTCATTGACCTTTATCGAATTTATTAGTTTTAATTTTAAATTTAATTTTAACGGGAAGCTTCAAAAACTTTACCCTATGTTTTGCCACTAATTATTGCCTCTTAAAAATAATTTACTTATATGATAATTAACCTTTTTAAGTTAAGTGGTGAAGTTTTTTTTTTTTGCTAAAGTGATTAAATAAAAATTAAAATAAAAAATCTAACTCAATAAATTGAAAATTTTTATTACATATATTAAGTATGTAAAATTTAAGATAATTTGAATAAATTTTTATACTTTATTTAAAAATGATTTTTTATTAAAATTAATGATAAAATTAATGAGCAATTATCAAAATTTGTATATAATTACTCTACTTATTATTGTTTTTTCATTGAACTCTATCAAATTTATCAGTTTTGATTTTAAATTTTGATTTTATTTGATCGTTTTTTAATAAAAAAAACTTCAAAAACCTTTACCCATATTTTGCCGTTAGCGTGACCGTAATAAAACTTTGTACCATGTTAAAATCATAAATATGCTCATTTATTATTTGCATAAAAAACCTGTTATAGTAATAATAATTACCTTTGGAAATGTTGCTCTTGTCACATGATCAATTGGTCAAGAACTCAAGATCACAACTCGCATTTATTTTTTCTTTGTAATCTCGAACCATCTTTCGCTGCGTGTGTCGACCATATAGAAGGCACACATTTTCCATTAAACAACTTGTTTTATCTCTGTATTAAAATGGATTCACCAAGGATTTAGAACTAGCTTTTTAATATTAAAACTCCACTACTTTGGGAGATTCTCTATCCATTGGCTGCAAAGTTTAGTACTCATCAATGGCTATAGATAAGCTGCATTGTTTTATCTGGAACACACGTCAATTTCTTTTTCTCACTTTTCTGCCACTATTGAGAACTTTATCCTCTCTTTGAAAAGGTGCTGCGCACTTGGTATCTACATAAGGCAAGTAGGCAATATGCTAGTAGTTTTATCCAAAGGCAAAAGTGTCCTCCAATAGAGACATGCAAAGGTTGAGAAAGTAGAAAACATTGATCACAAAATGACAACCCAAGTCTTAATTAAGTTGACTGGCCAATTGGTCCATTCACAAAATTAGTGGGAAAAAAAAAGGATTTAAAAAGCACTTGTAAGGTCTAATAAGGTGGGTTTTATCGAGATTCAAACTTAGGATATTCATTCTGACACTTTATTAAGTGATCGATTTTATCAAGAGTTTGTAATATTGAAAAGAGCCCAAATTATATATTAAATGCAAACTCTAACACTAAGAAAATGAAATACTTTCTTGTGCAAAATCAATTTCCCAGCTGTAACTTCTTAGGGTCACTTCTCTTCCATATATACCAAAAACAAGTAGTGGGAATTACTATTAAAGTTCCAATTAATGTAAATCTGACTCATGTTCTTTTTTTATGATAGTGATGTCCACGTAAATGTATACATCTGTTTGTTCTTAGTAACTTACTCCAAAACCAATGTTAATTAATGATAGACACATAGAAATCAGAAGCACCCTTGATCCTCAAGGAATAAAAGATAATGCTTTAGGAAAAGAACAAAATTTCTCTTGATGTCCTTGCTTATCTGCTAATCAGGACTCCTTTCTTTGGTTTAGACGTCTAGGGCAGAGATGCTGAGTGAGATAACCTAGAAACTTAATTTTTAAGGTAAAGTACACCAACATCTTTAAGTTTTAATTATAATTTTATATGAGTTTATTAATTTCTGAAATATACAGTCCGCTCAAAAAGAATATCCTTTGTTGGATACATAAGTTCAGTTATTATCAAACTGTTAATGTTTCTATTAATTTGATGATGTGGTAATATTAAAAAAATAATTTTACTATTTATTAATTTTAAAAATTATTAAATTATAATTTTTGTTTAAAAAAAATCTACTTACCTCCTTCCGTCAGCTGGCCACCTCGAGATTGGATCTAGTCAAAGAGCACCGAATTCAGCATGAGATTGGTGCTCCCTAATCGTGGTGCTCCTTAAGGAGCATCAATCTAGGGGAGCACTAGATTAGCACTCCCCAGACCTGAGGAGATTCGGTCGGATCTGATATTCCACGATCATATTTGATTACAAAGTGGTTGATTGGGATAAAAGAGCATTGTCAGCCAATTTGAAAGAAATGAAAAAAAGAAAAAAAGAAGAAAGACATTTTAAACATTTCATGTTTAATTAACGTGATTTATATATTTAAGATGGAATGTTTATTTTAAAAATTAATAAACTCATATATAATTATAATCAAAAGTTGAGAAAGTGAATATATTTTCCTCTAATTTCTATGGAAGGCAAGTGATTTTTCCACTTACAGTCATGCCCTCATGAGCTCTTTTAGTTATGTATCAGTGAACTTGGTCACCCCCTGCTCCTATCCTTCTATCATTTTCGTGTTGTTGAATTGACAAATCAACTCCTTGTTACAATGGTAGTGAAAATGCTACATTGGAAGATCATCTTCAAATTTGCTTAGTTTAATATATTAATGAAGACAATAACAGCCAACCAATAAATAAGTGGTAAGGGTTGTTGGCTTGGTGAGATTAGGATGCACACAATATATAAATATCGTGGCCGGTAGCACATTGAGTTATGATATAATATTCAAGAATAATTTGTAATAATCTCTTGAGAGAGCACAAGTTATGTATAGGCTTAGAGATTTTTTAATATTTGGGAAATATTTTATTTTAATGACAAAGAAAAATATATCTAACCTATAAAAGTACTACAAGTTTTTTTTTTCCTTTTAAAGTGATCCGTGGAATAATTTTTTTTAAAATCTCATGATAGGTAAGCAATAATTAATTTTTTAAGATTCTTCTTCGGTATTTATTCATTTGGTATGAATTATAATAACGTGATAATAATGTGTAAACGTTTTATAATTATTTTCATGTAATTGTGTTTGTAAATTAGTAGTCGAATTGAGATGAAAAATTTTAGATGTTGCTAAGAAGAAGCTTGAAGTAAATACCAGGCAAAGAATCCATTTCTAACCTCAAAAGCACACACAAGACTCAAAGCAAAGGTATGAAATGCAAAGTAGCTAGGTAGCACGTACATAGACAAAGCAAGTTTTAGGGCAAAAATGCCTGAAAAAAAGAATCAATCATTCCTTTCGTCCGGGCATGTGATTAAGCAATGCATTTCAAGCAAGTGCTCCAAATCCAAAAAAAGTGCCACTTATTTTCTCAATGGGGGCATGCAAATGGACAATAGACAGCACCCATGTTACCCATTCCTGGCGCAGGATCCCCTGCTTTTAACTCACTATTTCTGTGTCTGGCAATGTGATTTAACAGCACTCAGGTGATTCAAAGTCATGCATTATCTTTCCCTTTTTTGGATTCACCAACATCGTATTTGTTTGATTTGGGGCTGGATATTCCTCATTGGCCAAATGCTTGATACTGTATAAACTGCTTTGATTGTAGTGATATTCGTCTATCAAGATAAAGCCAGGTTCCAGGAAGAAAAGCCAACAAAATGAATAGTAGAAAGCCAAAATTAACCTTGGCAAATCGCTTCAAAATCACATCATCGACAAAAAAAACAAAGCCACTTGCTTTGCAAATCTGTGAGCCAATCTGCCCGTGCTGTGCAAATTCATAATCCCGAAATGGGATTCTGCCACTTTTGATTCCTGAAATTGGAATATGACGGGGCTTGGGTGTAGAACATGATTATTCCTTAAATCAAAAGCATGTTTTGGTGATGGATTAACCTGGTTCCGAAGCTGGGTTTGACATCATATCAAAGCCAGGGTTTTGCTACAAGTTGCAATTTCCACCACCAGTTTAGCATCTACACATACCTTAACCTATCTTGAATATCCATTGATGATGCTTGTTTTAGCTATTGTGCTCATCAAAATGGCATTTATGTCCGAAAGTGATGACCGGAGGGTTGGTAGTTCACATGTTCAAGTCAATATCAGCATGAATTCTAGCACCCGTACTCTATTGAACCTAAACTACTACGCTTAAACCCAACAACCCAATAGTCCAATGACCCAATGCTTGAACCCAACAACCAACGCCCAAGCCAAACCCATCTTTGTTGAAAACAATTACAAATCGACATTGAAGTCTGCTCGTTTTTGTGTTGATCTTAGGTTCAAGTTCCTGAAGATTAGATGAGGATGAACTCTTTTTTGGGTAATCGGATTAGCATAGGATTAGATTTGTGCAATCCGATCCTTATACCTTTTTTTTTCCTTATCTCAATTTTTCTCTTTATTTTCTGCATTTTCCTTTTTCTGTATTTTTAATTTTCACATTTTTCTTTATATTTTTTGTATTTTAAAGTTTTCTATATATTTTTTGTACACTTAACACAAATGGGATTCTATAACTGCCCATTTTTACACATTTTTTAAAATTAAAAATTGTGTAAAGACTTAGATACCATTTTGGCCAGAACTATCAAACCAAAAAAATGTTCCTCACCCTTTGAATGAAGCTTCACAATTTTAAGAGAACTAAAAAAAATAATACTCCTCCAACAAAGCTCAACAATTTTAATCGAATAAATAAAAAAAAGAAAGCCCCTTTAATGAGGTTCCACAATTTTAAAAGAATAAAAAGCTGATCCAATAAGACTCTACAACTTTAAAAGAATTGAAAAGTTCATTCAACAACGTGACTCCACAATTTTTTTTTTTAATGTTAAAAGTTTTTGCAGGGCCCAGTTATCATGTGTTTATTTTATTAATAATAAAAAATAAAGTACAACAAGGAAGGGACCAATACCTGACTTTTAAAATTACATGATTGTCATGACGTGCGGGTTCGGGAACCCGTCCGTCAGACGCGGGCGAAAATTAAAATCTGTTAGGAGTCGTCACCAATCTTTTTTATCTATGTGTGATTGGTCACCTATTAACCCGATTCTTAATCGACGAAGTCCTAAATTAATTTTAGGTCCGTCGAAAGAACGAGAACTGGTCCACGTTTTTTAGAGATGGGTTCGGGAGTGCGGTTACGCACGGAGAAGGGTTAGCACCTCCTTGACGCCTGTTCTACGAACGGTACCATTTAATCTTAAGTTATCTTAATATAGCATTTTCTTAGTTTAATCCCTATTTTATTAAATTTTTATTGAATTGTCAGACTAAGTTTTTCACTTGGTTTTACGTATGCATGTGATGCAAGCGTAGAATGATGTCGTGACTTGTTTATTTTAAATGATGGAGTCGGTAATCTTTTATTGAAAAATTATTCGAAGACCATCCCAACGCTTTGGTGAAGTCTCGAAATTTTTCTCACATAGAGATATCCCCGGAGGAACTCGTCTCTACAAGCTCCTCGGGGAAATCCCATCCTCGGGATTCTCGCGCCATTTGCAAAATAAGAGTGGCATGCAATAACAGTATAAAAATGATGATATCTACATACATGCGTTTATTGATTTTAGGTGTTTAAAAAAATTTGGATTATTTATTATTTATTTTTATTTTTATATTTTATTTTTTGGTTTCTTATTTAAATCCGTATTTGTTATTGACCAATTTTTTTACTTGATTACTACTTATCTAATTAATTAATTTTTAAACGATTGGATTAACTTTATTTAGTAATATTTATTAATTCGAACGTAATAAAATTTTCTTACATATATTATTTTTAACAATGACTATTTGACTTAATGGGTTTTGAAATCTAGAGTTCAGATTTATCCCGACGCTTCGGTGAAAATCCGTCTCGAATTTCGTACCCGAAAAACATCCACCCGAAAGAGGTAACTCTTTGCCCCCTTTTAGGTGGTAATACTCAAATATTTATTCCAATTATATTATTTGTTGTTATTATTTATTTATTTTTCATTTATTATTATTTTTTGATTTTTTTAATATTAAATATAGGTATTCATATTAAATATTTCTTTCCTAAAAAATAAATGCATTTTAATTAAAATGGGCTAGACCCAACACTAACTAAACAAGTCCAAGCAAAAAAGGCTATACCTCATTGGGCTGCAATTGGCCCAATTTGGTGGCCCGCAGGAGCCCAAATCCACTACGCCAGGCCTGCTTCTGGAAGCCCACGAGGCAGGACTCAAAACGCACCGTTTGGTGCCTGCAAAGCTACTCAAAACGACGCCGTTTGGCCTGGACCTTCCAACTTCTGCTTGCCCCTTTGAAACAACGTCGTTTTGCTCTCCTTCATCTGGGTATAAAAACCCCTTTTTCAGCTTTTTTTATTCACTTTCCCATTTCTTTTTCTCTCTCTAGCCGATCTCTCCCTCTGCCTTCTCTCTAAAACTTTCCCTCTCCCCGCCGGCGTCGGCGTCTTCCCCTCTCTTCTCGCCGACCTCTCTCTCTCTTCTCTCTACTTGCCGGTCGATCTCTCTCTTCTCTCTTCCGAACGACAGATCGGGCACTCCCTTCCTTCGATCGGCGGTGACCCAAACGGGCCTGAGTTTTCCCTTGCTGGTGGCCGACGCTGCACAGATCCACCCTCCCTTCACCGCTCACCGATCTCTCTCCCTCAAGCGAACCGAATCCCCTGTTCAAACCCCGATGCGATTTTTTTCCTTTTTGATTTTTTTTGATTTTTTCTTTGTGTGGCTAGGTAGTTGCTGGTAGATCTAGGATTTTTTTTGTTTTCTTCTCCCCCCTTTTTTGCAGGTTGCAGGTGGTTTTAAGGAGCCGGGTTGTCCAAAAATTTGGACAACCCAGTGATGGGGTTCTGGCACCCCCTGGAGTTGGTGGCCAGAACCCCCATCACGCATAGTGGGTGGGGGAAGGGATGGCTGGGCGTACGCCCAGCCATCCCCTTTTTTTTTAGTTTATTTTATTATAATTTAAAATTATTTATTTATTAATTATTATTATTATATATATATATTTAAGTGTCTACAATGATCAAGAAAAGATATAAGTCCTATAATAGGAACTACTACTTTTGCCGTAATTTTTGGAGCAGGGGATAAATGGTTTACTTGTATACAAAGATTTATGGGAATTTTGGAAAAAAGAACATTACAAGTGAAGATAACAATAATAAAAATGAAGAGTACTATTCCTTTACAATTATTTAAATCGAACATATCCTAATTCAGTTTTGTCTAATCTCAATATATCTTGTAATTTTCCAAACGGCACTGTAAAAACTTGAAGACTCTGATATTCGTGGCCAAGGTTCTCTAATAAATTCGCCGCTTGATTACCTTCTCGAAAAATATGAGACAACCTGTAAGAGAAATAATTAAGTAGTTTTTGAATATTAGCCAATAAGTACCTGTTATCATGTGATCCTCGATATTTCCCTGTAAGCATTTGTATCACCACCAGGGCATCCATTTCAATCCATAAACACGAAATGCCATAGTCACGACACAAAATCAGTCCTCTGTATAATCCTAATAATTCTGCTTGAATGGAATTTTTTACTCCTAATTTCTCATAAAATCCAAATACTAATGAACCTATGTGGTCTCGCAGAATCCCTCCACTTGCCACATTCTGAAAGTTACAATTCGAGCTACCATCAACATTCAGCTTAAACTCACATAATACAGGTTTTTGCCAATATAGTATTTGTGGTGGCGCTAATCGGGCCTTCTGGAAAGACAATCCCCATAAGGAAGCAATTTGTAGATCTCCCCTCCATTGCCATTGTTGAAATTGCTTCCCATGAAACAGCTGGTGAATGAGTTTCATAATTTGTCATACCACTCTATTAGAGTACATACCTAGGTTTCTATGTTTTGCATCATTCCTTTCCACCCAAAAAAACCAAAATATGTATACGGGTATTAAAGTACGAATGTGGCCCTATAATATAGTCACCGGAGTATGCCCATGTCCATATAATTTGAGAAACATTTTTAATATAGTCACCAAAATATGAATACAGGTATTAAAGTACGAATATGGCCCTATAATATAGTCACCGGAGTATGCCCATGTCCATATAATTTGAGAAACATTTATAATATAGTCACCGAAGTATGCCCATGTCCATATAATTTGAGAAACATTCTGTGAGTTAATAATATAGCTTTGAAATAATTTTGCAAAATAATTCCAAACCTGTTGAGCAACTGGATTATCCCACATGACATGCATAAGTGATTCCTCTGAGTTGCAGCATTGGCATTTAGAGGCCAAGGTGAATCCCTTCGTTTTCAATATCATCTCCAAAGGAATCCACGAATTTAATAACCTCTATAAGAAAAAGGAAGTGGTAAGGGGAATATTTTTATGCCAAATAAACCTGAAAATTGGATTTACCAATTGTCGTTGACGAATTAAGTCCCAAGCTGTCTTTGTCGAAAATTTGCCTTTTGAAGTTGGTACCCAATATGTGGTATCCTCAATAGTTATATCAATTGGAATTTTCAAAATTTCAGATACAATTTCTCCTGGCAATATCATATTCAGCTTCTCCATATCCCATTCTCCATTATTAAAGAAATAGCAGACTTGTGTCATGGAATAGGTAAAGCCAGGAAAAGTACATACTAAGGGATCATTCCCCATCCAACAGTCATGCCAAAAGAATAGCTTCCCTCGTCCAATCTTCCATCTTATGTATTGCTCAGTGTGTGGGCAGCAAGCTACCATCTATTTTCAAGTTTGAGAGTCATGAAGTTTTGGCTGAATGTATCGCAGAATTCTACCAATGCAATATTTGGCGTGCATAAACCGTGTCCATAGGCTAGAGCAAGTCTGGAATCGCCACCACAACTTCATACTAAAGGCCTTAAATATCGATTTATTATCTCAAGTGCATGGTGTTATTACAAGTTTTTTCCTCACTTCTCTCTCATTTTTTTTATGCTTCCATAATTCACGTTTAAATCAACTTTCGCCAAAAAGCCAGATTCTTGTAGAATGCACCGCATCGATCTGTAACGTAAGTGACGTTATTCATGTTCTTTTCACTCAATGAGAGGGAAAAAGAGTGGCACACAAGCTTTGTTGTCTTAGGAGAATAGGGTAATCTTACTCTCTTTATCATCTTGCTCCAAGATATACAAACAATGAGTAGATGATAATTTTAGAAAATAAGTCGAGGGGTTTGTGTTTTGTGAAGTTTTAGTGTACTTTTGACACCTATTAATTATATCAAATACAGATTTTTTTATCAGAGTGCCTAACCAATTTATTTGATTGATCATTGCCTAGACAACAATTATCAATTTTTGGTATCACATGATAAGATTGATGAAATTTTAAAAAATTTTCTGTTTTTGGAGTCAATACTTGAATGGTCTAGATTATGAAAGTGTTCAGAAAGTTGATTTGACGTGTTTATTTGTACGTGCTCATTTCAAATAATAACTACAAAATCTTTTGAAACCATTTTCATTATTTTTGTGAAAAGAAAACATCTTTTTTTTTTCTTCAAAAATCACAATATAAAACATAATCTCCAATTTGACAATATTTGTGCACATAACATTCCCATTCAAAGCTAGTCATGAAGTTCATACTTACAAGATCTATGCATGTCAATTTCAAAGATTAAATGCTCGAAAAGAAAGAACAAAGATTGCCCCTCTAGACACCATATTTGTTTGAGGTTTAGGTTTATAAAACTATATATCCAGGACCAGCTTTCCAGTTATTGAAACCAAAGCAAATAACCATATGTAATTAATACCAGCTTATGTTTTTCTCTATCAACAAAAACCATACATTCATACAGTTGACTAATATAACTTTATTTACAAACTCTTTTGAAGGTATCAAATTGAAATCCAATACAATATAATTTATATTTCCTGTGATTTTTTTTCCAACGTCGTTATGGGCACCATCCTAGTGAATTATAATAGAACAATGATAATGTGACAACTTTTATGATTATTTTCATGTAATTGAGTTTGGAATGAAAATGAAAATTTTTAAATTTTGTCAAAAAGAAGTTTGATGTAAATGCTAGAAGTATAATCCATTTCTAACATCAAAAGCACACACATGAGAATTAAAGCAATAGATATGAAATGCAAAGTAGGAATAGCATGTATGTCACGGTTCTCATATCGAAAAGAGATGAAATGAATCTTGAGTTTATAAATAAGAATTTTCCTCCATTTAATAGGTACATTTTTTAATTGAAATTATGGGTTCGTAAAAAATGATTTAACTTACCCAATTCTTCATTGATCCGAAACACTCCACAAGAGATATTATAAATTCAAATAAGTTCGCATTAAGGTGAGTCTCTCTTTTTTACAAGTAAAAGAGTCAATGCAATGAAAGCATAGCACAATTGAATGGAGGAAATGTCACAAATCTACGTAAAAAAGATATGAAATAGATCTCAAATTTATAAATAAGAATCTTGTTTTATTTAATAAGTATTTGATATTTGATGCGAAAAAAGAATTAATCGTTCCTTTCATCCGTGAATGTGATTAGGCAATGGCATTTCAAGCAAATGCTCGAAATAAAAAAAAAAAGGGCCACTTCTTACTCAGTGGGGGCAAGCAAAATGGACAACAGATGCCACCCATGTTACCCCATAGCTGCCGCAGGATCCCCGTTTTGAACTCACTATTTCTGTGTCTAACAATGTGATTTAACAAGCACTCAGATGATTCAAAGTCAAGCATTATCTTTCTCCTTTTTGGCTTCACCAACATCATATTTGTTTGATTGGGGGCTGGATATTCCTCATTGGCCAAATGCTTGATATATACTTTATAAACTGCTTTGATTGTAGTGATATTGGTCTATAAAGATAAAGCTTGGTTCCAGGAAGGAAAGCCAACAAAATGAATAGTGAGAAAGCCAAAATTAACCTTGGCAAAGTCCCCTTTAAATCACATCATCAACCAAAAAAACAAAGTCAATTGCTTTGCATTCAACAAGGGCTTTGCAAATCTGTGCGCCAATCTGCCTGTGGCGTGCAAATTCATAATCCCGAAATGGGATTCTGCCACTTTTGATTCCTGAAATTGGAATATGACGAGGCTTGGCTGTAGAACATGATTATTCCTTCAAACAGAAGCATGTTTTGGTGATGGATTTATCTGGTTCCAAAGCTGGGTTTGACACCATATCAAAGCAAGGTTTTTGCTACAAAGTTGCAATTTCCATCACCATTTTAGCATCCACACATAGCTTAACGTATCCTGGATATCCATGGCTGATGCTTGTTTCAGCTATTGTGCTCATGAAAATGGAGTTTTACAGGTTCTGGTCAAAATCAGCATGAGTTCCAACACCTGTACTCTACTGACCCCAAGTACTACCCTTAAACCCAATAGCCCAATACTCTTACCGCCCCAATGTTTCAACCCAACAAACAAAATGCAAAACCAAACCCATCCTCTTAATCCTTCTATTTTCTCCCATCAATCACAAACTACCCTGATTATCCCAAATCAAGGACACTATTAACTCAATGTGAGTTAAGTTCATTGTTTATTTGTCAAATTTTTCAACAAAAGAGTATCATTCTATTTACGGGTAAAATTCAAAATGTCTCCTTAAAACATGTCAAAAGGATACTTGGATCTTTCTTATTTCAAAATAATATTTTTGATCTCTTAACTGGTAACATTATTGGTTAACAGTATAAATATTTTAGGACATAAATACTCTCTTAAAAAAATCTACTAGTGTTTCTTTTCAAAACTTAATAAAATTTACTTTGATGTTTAATAAAATTCAATATTTGACAAAAAAAATTTAAAGCTTGATAAAATTTTAAAATGGAATTTGTGATGCGGTAATTTGTCTTACTTTTATACTTAATAAAATTCAATATTTTATATAGAAGTAAAAACATAAAACTTTTGATATATAATAATCAAGTCAAAATCTTTTTACGTCACCTAAACCCTAATCTCAAAGAATAAATTTGGGTAAAAATTTTTCAACAAAATTAGTAATCATAAGTAAAAAATTAATCTCTTAACCTGACACTAGTAAATTTGAAATATTCATAACTGAACAAAAAATGTAATTTTAATTAGAGGTACTGATATGAGCTAGCTTGGCCCAGCTTAGCCCAAACCCTTGTGGGTTGAGAAAATATGGGTTGGGCCAAGCCAACTCATTTTTTATATGGGTCTTCAAAATCCAATCCAACCTATCTTTTGCCAGCCCATAGGTCAAGTTGGGCCAACCCATTTTATTTTTTTAAAAAAATCATTTTTACAATTTTACTTAACAAACTCCTAATCAATAATTTTTTTATGTTGGAAATTCTTGCAAGGCCCAGCTACCTTGTTAAAATTTTATTAATTAAAAATAAAGATACAATAGGGAGGGAGACATAGACCGAACCTCCAAAATTACATAAGTTTGAGAAGAATTTAAATAAATACCTAAAGTGGAATGTTTCATTTTACGTGCATAATTATGAATGCAACCATAAAATTGAAATACTTCACTGTTACAAGATTCTAAATAATTAACAAAATAAAAATAACAAATAGAAATTAGGA
This sequence comes from Theobroma cacao, assembly GCF_000208745.1. Classification (NCBI taxonomy): domain Eukaryota; kingdom Viridiplantae; phylum Streptophyta; class Magnoliopsida; order Malvales; family Malvaceae; genus Theobroma; species Theobroma cacao. Next base: position 2,501,372 of record NC_030852.1, read on the forward strand.
GTACTACTCCTTTATATTTATTTAAAATGAACATAAGGTAAATTTGTTTTGTCTAATCTAAGAATTCCTCTAAGCTCACCTTCGGCTGTTGAAAATACCTGTAGGTTCTGGTATGTCTACCCTTGATTGGAGAGATAATCTATAGCCTGATTCCTTTCTTTGTGAATGTGTGTAATCCAAAAAGAGATACAGCTTAAGCATTTTCGGATGGAGGCCAACAAATATCAAATTTGAGAGGAACCTTTTTATGTCCTTCTTGTATCATTTGTACAACTACTTTTGTATTCATTTCTATCTAAATTCTAGATACATTGTATTCAATACATAAAAGCAAACCTCGATATAATGCCATTAACTCTGTCTGTAATGAATTATAAGGTTCAGAATTTTCAGAAAAGCCAAAAATCATAGTACTTGTATGGTCCCGAAGAATTCCTCCACCAGCAGCATTCTGAAAGGTATCTTTGGAGCTACCATCGACGTTCAACTTAAACTCACCTATCAATCGTCGATACTAGTAAATAATTTTTGGCAGATCCTGGCTCTTCCATTCAAACCGAAAACCCCACTGTGTAGCAATATCAAGATTTCCTCGCCATTAACATTGATGTAACAAATTACCTTGAAAAAGCTGCCCTAACATTTTCAGAACCCTCCAAATAACTCTATCAAGATACATTCCGAGGCCCCTATGCATTGCATCATTTCTTTCAACCCAAAGAAACCAAGAAATCACCAAAGGCAATAATACTCGAATATGACCAGGTTTAGTATAATCCCCAAAATAATACCAAGATTGAATAATTTGCACAACATTTCTGGGTTAGTAACATAGATTTGAAAGAATTTTGCAAAATAATTCCAAACCTGTTGTGCAACTGGATCTTCCCATAGTACATGCATAACCGTCTCCTCTGACCTGTAACATAGACATTTTGATGCTAACTGAAAGCCTTTTGATTTCATCCGTAACTCCACAAGAATCCAATTATGCACCACGCGCCATAAAAAAAAAAGAATCAGTAAGTGGGATGCTCGAATGCCAAATAAACTTACCCAATGGGTGAATAGGTTGTCTTTGGCAAAGTAATGCCCATGCACTCTTGGTATTAAATTCTCCATTTGATGTGAGGGCCCAATATGCCGAATCCTCCTGGGTACAATTGACAGAAACCTTCAAGATCTAATTAATAATAATAGTTGGTAATACAGCTTTAAGTTTATCCACATCCCATTCATTTTCATGAAAGAAATAATTCACTTTAATCATTGAATGAGAAAAAGCAGGAAAAGAATTTACCAATGGCTCATCACCCAACCAAGCATCATGCCAAAAAAGCAATTCTCCCTTACCAATCCGCCACCTTATTTGCTACCCGGATTTGTCTCTCCCACTGATCATTCTCTTCCATGTAGGGGAGTCATGTGGTTTAGTAATGATTGTGTGAGGATTTTTGCCAGTACAATATTTAGTTCTTATATACTGTGTCCACAAGTTACTACAAGCCTGAAATTGCCACCAAAGCTTTGCAGAGAAAGCCTCAAAAACATCATTCAAGCTTCGAATATCCAGACCACCTTCGGAACCAGGAAAAGTAAGTTTAGCCCAAGATGCCCAATGAATCTTTTTGCTATCCGTGGATCCTCCCCATAAGAAACTATTAAAAAGTCTCTCTATTTTTTCAATAACACTCACCGGAGGGTTTAGTACCTGCAAAAGATATATGGGCAAAGAAGAAAGCACATTACGTAATATAGTGATACGACCGTTAGGAGAGAATTTTATTTTCCCAACCTGTGATGCATTCCTGGATTTTAGTGATGAGTGAATCAAATAACATGACCTTTTTAGGACCTTTATAGAGAGGTGCACCCAAATAAATAATTGGCAGAGTTTTATGTACAAAACTCGTGGTTTGAGAGATAATGTGCCATCTTGAACAAGCCATATTACGAGCTATAATAAAACAACTCTTCTGAGGATTAACTTTTTATCCCAAAATCTGCTCATATTTCTGTAAAAACTCAAGAATTTTTCCCAATGTTGATTTGCTTCCATTAGTGAATATCATAATATCATCTTTGAAGATTAAGTGAGTAATATTTATGGAAGGACCAAAATAGAAATGCAACGAGCCATACTGAAAGAATAAATAATTAATACCTCTAGATAAATACTCAGCTACTAGTATAAATAAAAAGGGTGAGATTAAATCACTTTGTCTTAACCCTCTTTTCGATTTGAAGTAACCAGCCGAATGCCCATTAATTAGGATAGAAAACCAACAATTTGAGATGCATCGCCGAATCATGTCAACCCAATGTGAATTAAAGCCAAATGCCTCCAAGATTAAATACAAGAAGTCCCAATTCAACCTGTCATGTGCCTTCATCATATCAAGCTTCAATATCACATTACCTCCTCGAGCTTTATAATCAATCTTACCAACTAGTTTATGGGTTAACAAAATATTATCACTTATCAATCTGCCACTCACAAAACCATTTTGGTTATCCGAGATTAAGGAAGGTAAAACTTTAGTTAACCGATTTGCCAACAGTTTTGTAATTATTTATTCAATACTGTACATAACTGATTGGGCGAAAATCACCCCATGAATCTGCATTCAGTTTCTTAGATAAAAGGACTAAAGTTGCAGAAGTTACCCCCCTCGTAACTTAGCTCCATTGAAGAAATCCTTTACTCCTGCCAAAAGATCATCTGCAATTATAGGCCAACATTGCTGATAAAAATAGGATGAAAAGCCATCTGGTCCCGCTACACTGTCCTTGTCAATATCAAATACTGTTGCCCTCAATTCTGTCATGGTGGGTTCTGCACACAAGTTATGATTGTCATGTTCATAAATTAAATGAGGGATAAAATTAGCATTAAACCTGGTAAGATTTGTAGCTTCCGCCTTCAAGAGATGGGCAAAAAAATTTATTGCTGAAGATTCAATCTGTGTTGGCTCCTCAATAATATCCCCTTCGCTGTTTTTTATTTTAAAAATCGAGTTTTTACACTTTTTTTTTTGCACTCTCATGTGAAAAATCTTGTTTTTCTTTTTCCCTCAACTAGCCACCTTACTCCGGATTTTTGTTACCAGAACATTCCTTCCACACTCAGTTGATAGTTAAGTCATACATATGTTAATTGCAGTTGGGAGCGGTTAATCTCGGATGGGTCCTGTTGGAATATTTGCTCCTTATCCTCGGCATAAATTTCGGTAGCTTGGAGGTTGTTGAAAATGTCCCCAAAAACTTCTTTATTCCAGCCTTTCAAGCTCTGTTTTAATCTTTACTGTTTGAGCCTAAAGGCCATCAAACCCGTCCCCTGCACTGGTTGTGTCCAACTGCTGTGTACAAAATCAAAAAAATTGTGATGTTTTACCCAAGCATGAATAAACCGAAATGAAGAAGTCTTTTTTTAAAGAAGAATCCGAACAGGAAATCAGTAATGGACAATGATATGATCCATCACGATTTAAGTGTTGAATCCATGTACTGGAGAAATGAGAGGCCCATTGCATGTTAAAAACTACCCAATCTAAGTATTGGAACATATGGCCATTGGTCCAAGTATATTTATTTCCTTCAAACCCTATATTTGACAAGCCACAGTCAAGTAAAGTGAATGCAAAATCTTCCATGGAACTTGCATTTGGATCAGCACCAAGAAGTCTTTCATCTCTGCATAGTATCACATTAAAATCTCCTTTTGCCAACCATGGTTCTTGCGTCCCTACAACTATATTTCTCAAGCAATCTCACAAATCCTTTCTTTCAAGCCGAGTACATTTAGCATAGATAAAGGATGTTTGAAAAGCATAAGGCATCCATGGGAGAACGTGCAAACATTGAGCATGATCTAGCTTAACAGTAAAAGATACCTCATGGGTCCAGAAGATCCAAATTTTTAAGAGCAATGTTGATCGCCCCCCTCAAAACCCAGTTTTCTCCTAAAGAATGCAAGCTTAGAAACATCAACCATAGGTTCTAAAATGACCAGGATCTTAATATGATGCATTAACTTTAATTTTTTTATTCTTCTTTGGATAATTCTATTAGCTATACCTCTAAAGTTCCATATCAGTGCCTTGATCATGGACACGTTCTGGTGGTGAATTGCATGGAGATGGAATCTTCATTGGCTCCATCTGTCTCGTCCTTCTTCGAAGAGTTGTCATCAGTAGGGTTATAGGATACCTTACTATCAGATATCTTCCTTTTGGAAATTGTGGGATGAACTTCAATTGGTTGGCTTCTAGACTGCATTATAGAAGGCACAGAAGCAGGTTCCCGGTTAACCCCATGTGCATGCAATGTGCTGGTTATATCTTGATGCCTACTTTTTGGTTGACTCCTGCCTCTATGTAGAAACTGCCTTTCCATGATTAATTGCTTTTCCAACTCATTCTCATCACAACTCTCTACATTATTTTCTACCTCATCCTTGTACACTCGAGAACGTGGCACTTCCTTGGTAATGTTATAAACATTTTTCTCTTGCCGAGACTTATACTAGTCTTGTATCATGTTTGGCAAGGGATTACCCAATGCCATTATTTGCTCTTTCCCTGCCTCCTAAAGGGTACTTCCATGCAGGAGATAATTATCACCGACCACTTTTGATTCAATTGACTGAGCCAGTACTGTTCCTTTTTTTTTTCTTTTTGTGTTTTCTAGTTGTGACGTTTTGAGCATTCTCTATTGCCCATTTGATGTAATCGTGGTTACCAGTGTTTTGAATGCTATCCGAGGGTTCTTCATCCACCTCAAAACTATTCACCATCATTCTTTTTGTTGATCGCCAGTTATGATCCTCTCTAGTCCTCTCTTTCTCCTTACTTTCCATAGTTTTGTTGGCTTGCATACCACTGGAACTTCCTTCTTTAACTTGTTTCAGATTCTCAGTGGTTACACGCTCGTTTGTTGCATAAATTTTTTTGGGTTATAGGGTACTGTTCACGTGTTATGTTCGGCCCTGTTCTACGTGTTGCACCAGCTCCCCATCCTCACACATTCTTATCCTTTCAAATCTGTTTGACAATATCACCGGTTGACTCCTAGGGTCATCTTCCATGATTTCCTGACCTGTAGCATCATTAACTCCGTTTTTCCCAAATTTTCCCACCAACTACCATTTCATGCTCTATTTTTGTCGATTCACCAGCATCGGTTCTTTTTTTTTTTCTCCTTTATGTCTGATCTATTCCATCTGCCCTCTGCATCTTTATGTCAACATCTTTCAGAGGCTTTCCCAGAGGCTTGCCTTGCTTTTCTAGCCAATTCCCTATCACCAAACAATTTAAAACAGCGTGCTTGACATGACAACAATGGGTGCAATAACTTTGTAACTTTGAAAATTTCACTTTTAGCTTAAATCCATCAGAGATGGCTCTTGTTTGTCGATATCTCATCACTATCCAGATCTGATCAATCAGTGGCTTTTAACAATCAAACTCGATGCAAACACAAGCCACACTGGACCTTGTTCCATTCACTATGGCTTCGTCCACAAACAGGGGCCTCCCTACAGTCTTCACGATCATCAACAATGCCAATTTCTCATAAAAATGAGCCCTCAAATTAGGGAACAAAATCCATACAGAAACCAATGAGGATTCCTTCTAAAGTTGAAAGTCAAGAGACCATTTAAACACTCGCATCTTTTGGTTTGCGATAAACCACACTTGTTTCATCCAAATTCTATTTAGATCATGCTCATTAGATAAATGAATCAAAATATACTTGTAATCAAGCCAGCGGATTTCATATGCACCAACAAGAGTGATGCCTTTAAAGGTAGCCCGAATCGCATTCAACCAAGGCATTCGAGAAAACTTCCCTAACATGGAATGCTTGAACGACAGTGCTAAGGCTATGATTTCATCATCGAAAAAAGAGACTGCTGGTTTGTCCTTATACCAACACGACTCACAAGAGGGAGGGATTATGGGCGGTTTTTCACCCATCGCTACAGACAAAAATGAATTTTTTTTGTGCGGGGAGATATGGGGGGTTGATTCATATTCTGTATGGCTTGCGGCAAGCCATGGGGAAGTGGCAGCTGTGGGTTTTCAAGTGCAGTAGGGTTATGGGAAGGTCTAGGATGCCTTTGGAGGGAAAGAGCAACCAGTGGGATGGTGAGGGGAGGGTCCGACAGCTGGCCAGCTGCCATTCCTTAAGGTTGGGAGAATTTGGAGGAAGCGTACTAGTTGAGTTCGTTTTCCACTTTTTTTTTTTATATAACTCAAAGAAACAAGGCATTTTCATTCCTTATCAATAAAATTGTTCCATAATTTAATACATAAATTGAATAATAAAAAAATATTACAAACAAATAAATTACACTAAATATAAATAAGTAAATAAATTACATCAAATATAAATAAAGTTTCAATTTCTAACATAAACTTCCAGCCCATAAACATAAGTATATAACAAAACAAATAGAAACTTGAATATTCATTTATGTCCTCCTCAATTTTCATCTTCAAGTAAAACATTTGGATCTTATTTAAACAACAATGATGTCTCAAGGTCTAAATCATTATCAATTTATCATCTAATATTCATTGCAAAAAAAAAAAATAGTGAATTTCAATCTTGACTAAAGTTATTAATTTGATAATAAAGGTTAAAGAAATTAAAATATATAAAATAAACAATACAATTAGTAACTAAATTATTAATTTATTTATTTTTCTTTTGACCCATAGGGCTAGCCCGCCCCAATCTTGGACAGCCCATTGATCAGATGAGCTAGCCCATTTAAGCTCGATTGTAATATGAGACTAAGTTTGAAACCTAACCCACTTCACTTTTAATAAAAAATGAGTCGATCCAATGGACCAAGCCTATTTTGACAGATCTAATTTTAATACATTCTTTCCAATGAAAAAAATTTCTCAAATTGTTGTAGAAATAAAGAGTTTTATGACAATAGACTTTATCTCAAGAAAGAAGTTTATGGTTTTCAAGGGAGATGTAGCTTCAAATTTCCAAGCCTTCAAATAAAAAACTTTTAGATTTTTTTATTAAGGTTTTTGAGAGAAGGATGAGCAGATTTTTTTTTAAAAGAGAATATGCTTAAATTAAAAATTAATATAGGAGATATTTATATATTAAAATATTTATGTAGTATTAAGTTTAATTTTTGTAACGATTGACTAATGATGTTAACAGTGTAAGGACCAAAAACATCATTTGAAACAATAGAGATTAAAGTGTCATTTTGAACTGTTTTGAGAGAGTTTTTTGAATTTTTTCCTTCTATTTACTATAAATTTATTATGTCTAAACTCTCATAGACTATTTTTAATTTCATTAATAATAAAATTTTCTTGAAAAATTATTTAGCAAATCATGAAAGATTGAGAAAATTTTGGGTTTGGATCTTATTTTGCACAATCTTGTAACTTCCAACAATACCAATTTCTCTTATATCCAATTTCAAATGAACTAAAGCAAACCGTTTTACACAAGCTTAGTGCATTTTAATAAAATAATGATCAAAATTGAAGTCGTTTGATAAAAAATAACATAATAATAATAAGATAGAGAAAATATATTCTAAATTTATTATTTATGATTTTTTTAATTTTTGGATATTAAATATAATAGTATTAATATAAAATATTTTAAAATAAAAAATTATGTTTTAAATTTAATGAAATGTAAAATGTATTGGTAGTAAATTTTTCTTTTTTTTCTCAAACATAAGTTATTATATTTCATGAGTTATTTGTAAACCCTATTAAAATTTATAAATTCTAATCTTTCATTTTCTTTTCAAAAAATCAATCTTTCATAGTTTCATGGTATTTCTTAATCCTAATATTATACATTTATTTATTACTTTTCAAAAAAATATTATATATTTATCAATTAACCTTTTTAAGTATTTGTGCTTAAAATTTTTTTAGAGATTCTTGTATTAAAAATATTTATATTTATGTTCTAAAAAAAATTTAATTTATATGTTAATAAGTTTTGAAAACATAGATATTTAATTGACATAAATTGCTATTTCCAATCAATCAATTATATAATGAATAAAAAAAATCAGAAAACAATTTGTTACACTAAATGCACAATTGCTCTAAATAAATCTCAATTTCATAGTAATTTCATTGACAAAATTCTTTTGATTCGGAGATTAGTGTTTGTTTTCATCATAAAACATATAAAAAAGAAAAACAAACAAAGCCAGCTTTAAAATCACAAATTTTCCAGCTTTTTCCCAGCTACCAAACAAGCCCCTTTTGGTGGGTATCACATTTGTATTCAAAAGCATTATGAATCCCACCATCGTCTGTCGTTTCTCTCATTAAAAAAGGAAAGTATTTTTTTTAAAATAAAAAGAAAAACAATCCCCTTTCTTTCTCCAACCCAAAATTCCTAGAGAATTTCTAGTTCTCCCCTTGCATTCCTCAAACCAAAAACCTCCCAAATTCCAATGCAATATTCCATCAAATAACCCAAAATTGTCAAGGACCCTAATCTCCATTTCCTCCGTATTTCCCAATAATGTCAGGTCCATCACTCATGGATTCCCTGTTTCAACGCACTTTAGAGGACTTGATCAAAGGCCTCAGACAACAATTGATCGGTGAGCAAGCTTTCATTTCCAAAGCCCTGGAAGAAATCCGTAAAGAAATTAAATCCACTGACCTCTCAACCAAATCCACAGCTCTCCTTAAACTCTCTTACCTTTCCTCCCTTCACTTCCACGACATGGCGTTTGCAAGTTTCCATGCTTTGGAAGTCCTCTCTTCCCCTCGTTTTTCCCACAAAAAAATTGCTTACCATGCAATCTCACTTTCCTTCCATGATTCCACTCCTGTTCTTCTCCTTATAACTAATCATCTACGCAAGGATCTTACCAGTACCAATGAGTTTGAAGTAAGTTTATCTCTCCAATGCTTATCTAGAATTGCTAATGTTGATCTTGCTAGGGATTTGACCCCGGAAATTTTCACACTACTGTCTAGTAATAAACTTTATGTTCGAAAAAGGGCGGTAGCTGTAGTTTTAAGGGTTTTTGAGAAATACCCAGATTCTGTTAGGGTGTGTTTTAAACGTTTAGTTGAAAATTTAGAGAATTATGATCCTCAGATTTTGTCTGCTGTTGTTGGGGTGTTTTGTGAACTTGCTTGTAAAGATCCCAGATCGTATCTTCCTTTGGCGCCTGAGTTTTATAAGATTTTGGTTGATTCAAAGAACAATTGGGTTTTGATTAAGGTTTTGAAGATTTTAGCTAAGTTGGCTCCCTTGGAACCGAGGTTAGCAAAACGGGTTGTTGAGCCGGTTTGTGATCATATGAGGAGAACCGGGGCGAAGTCGCTGTTGTTTGAGTGTGTTAGGACTGTGGTTACTAGTTTGAGTGAGTATGACTCTGCTGTGAGGCTTGCAGTGGGAAAGGTTCGAGAGTTTTTGGTGGATGAGGATCCAAATCTTAAGTATCTTGGATTGCAGGCTCTTTCAATTGTAGCACCCAAGCACTTGTGGGCTGTGTCGGAGAATAAGGAAGTTGTGATTAAGTCATTGAGTGATGCAGATCCTAATATTAAGATTGAGTCCTTGCATCTTGTGATGGCAATGGTGTCTGAACATAATGTGGCTGAAATTTCCAGAGTTTTGGTCAACTATGCACTTAAAGCTGATCCTGAGTTTTGTAACGAGATTCTTAATTCTATTTTATCAACTTGTTCTAGGAATCTATATGAAATTATTGTTGACTTTGATTGGTATGTATCACTTCTTGGGGAGATGTCAAGAATCCCACATTGCCAGAAGGGAGAAGAAATTGAAAATCAGCTTATTGATATTGGATTGAGGGTCAAGGAAGTTAGGCCAGAACTTGTTCGTGTCGCTCGTGATCTGCTGATTGATCCTGCTTTACTTGGAAATCCTTTCTTGCATAGGGTATTATCTGCTGCTGCCTGGGCATCTGGAGAATATGTTGAGTTTTCAAGGAACCCATTAGAACTTATGGAAGCACTATTACAACCTCGTACTAGTTTGTTGCCACCATCTATTAGGGCAATTTATATTCAGTCTGCCTTTAAAGTGTTAGTTTTTTGCCTACATACTTACCTTATGCAACGGGAAAGTACCACTTCCTCGGCATGTCCTGATAATTTGCCCTCAGGAGTTTCAGCATCTGTGTCCTATGAATCATTTGACGGTCTGTCTGTAGAAAATGGTGGGGATGCAGCTGTTACACACAGTCTGACATCTACTTCTGCTTCTATGACTGATGAATCTATTGTAAACCTGTTGAATCTGGTTGAAATAGCTTTGGGCCCTCTATTAGGAAGCCATGATGTGGAAGTACAGGGGAGAGCACGGAATGTGCTTGGCTTTGTTGATATGACAAAACTAGATTTACTTAATCCTTCTGCTCAAGAGGACAAGGGTTTAGAGAGAAAAGGAGTTGAAGCTTACAAAACCATTGAACTGATGCATGATGCCTTTTCTGAGGAGCTTGGTCCCGTCTCTTTAACTGCCCAGGGAAAAGTTCCTCTACCGGATGGGTTAATGCTTAAGGAGAACCTTGGCGACTTGGAAATGATCTGTGGTGATATTGAACTACCTTCATCAAACTCATTTTCTTTTGGAAGTCCTTATGAGGAGAAGGTTGGTGTTTCTTTCTCTAACCTTCAGATCAAAGAAGACTTTGAGCAATCAAATGAGTCCACATCTCTGTTAGCTGAGCATCGTAAGCGCCATGGATTGTATTATCTTCCTTCAGGGAAGAGTGAAATAATTTCCAATGATTATCCTCCTGCAAATGACCCCACATCACAGGGTAATGTCAATGATAATTCTGATGATCTTGCTAAACTTACAGAGGAATCACTTTTCCCAAAGAAAAAACCAAACCATGCCAAGCCTAGGCCTGTAGTGGTAAAATTGGATGAAGTGGATGAGAAACCTATTGCAATGAAGAAGCCTGAGGCAAAGGATGATTCACTCTCAGGTGCTGTGCGGGATATTCTTTTAGGTAGTGAAGATGTGATACCCACTTCATCACGAAGCAACCTTTCTGGTAAGCCATCTAGCAAGAGAAGGGGGAAGGAAAAACAAGATACAGATCCTCATGTGGAATCAAAAGAAAATTTAGTTGATGATGGAAATCCTAGTTCAAGAAGGAGAAAACACCATAGTCATGGTAAAGAGAGAAGACATAAAAGTCCAAGGAAGAAGAATGCTGAGGAAAGAGAAGATAATGGTCAGAAAGAAAAAGAGAAGAGCAGTCATCGCCATGGAAGGCATAAATCTCGACGAAGAGCTGATGAGCTTTTGAATGTTTCTCCACAAACTCCTGTTATTCCTGATTTCCTTTTATAGCATTAAATTTTTTGATCCAATAGTCAGAAACTGCTTGATAGAAGTTGGCCGATAATATCCCCTGTATTCTGCCTTCTTGCATGCTAAGGTTAGTTCTGCTGTAAATTTATACTTTCTGTTTTTGTTTGGGGTTTGTGGTTTATTGAAATTTAAACTCTGGGATTGGTTTTGGACATTATACATGTTGAAATTCAATTTTGTGAGGTAAAGTTTCAATTGCGAAATGTTCTGGCACCTGAGCTTTAAAATGAATATATTCTCTGTATGTTATAGTTTTGAGTCTTGAAATGCCTATGTGTTTCGAGTTGTACTATCTATTACATAAGTAAAAGGAAGCCTCAAAGGAGCTTCCTCCTCTAGCCACGTGGAGGCCATAGAAAAAAGGAAAAAAAGTATTGAAGAAAGAAAAAGAGAGGTAAAAAGAGAAAGAAGAAAACAGGTAGAAAGTGGCCCGTGTGTGCACCGCATGGGCCATAGTCTAGTTATTTTCCTTGGAACCCTCTGTTTCTTGCAATCATCCCATTGTGAATACTAGGTTATAATATCTACATCTCTGTGCATGCCCTTATGTTAGATGTGGAAATCATCAGCATCATAGTCGCATTATTCAGTCAACAACTTATGCTTTACTCACCAATATATAATGTCTACACGGTGTGCATGTTCTTGTGTTAGATGTGGAATTCATCAGCATCGTTGTCTCATTATTTAGTCAACAGATTAGGCTTTGCTGACTCAATGCAACGAATTGAGTTTACCTTGGCTAACAATCTGATGGTTTTGTTGAAGTTACTGCTCATATCCTTGTGTGGACTTTATGTTGAAATTGTAGTGTTTTTGTTATACGATTGCATCCGGCTGATTTTGCGAGTATGTTACAATTTGGTTGGAACATAACTGTGAAGGGGAATCAGGTGGTAGCATAATGCATAATGCAATCAACTCTCTTAATTATATTGGAAAAACTATGTTGCTCTAAAATTAAATTTTAGAATATATATTTTGGAAGCTTTAGTTGTTTATTTTAGCCTTTAGGAATTCTCCTGCTGAGGTTAGTTGAGCAGCAGCGAATTTTGTTACTGCAATTATTTCTCAATTTTGATATGCATTACATAAATAAATGGTATAATGCTATAAAAAGTCTTTGAACTATTTAATAAAATTTAAATAAAATTAACTGTCGTTAGTCAAAATTTCATTTATCATTTTATGCTCACGTGGAAGATGAAAAATTGTCGTGTGACAATGTGATTTCACTGCATTTTATGCTTATTTGTGATAAAAGAAAATATAAAAAATGTTGTAATCCATGACTTTGATTGCTTCCTCTTTTCTTCCCATTAAGTGCATGTTTGGTTAGGAGAATGGAATAGCTATTCCTCCCTTATTCTCATTCTTGAGATAAAACTGCATTTAGTTCAATGGAATAGCTATTTTTTAAAATAATTATTTCAAGAGAAGCCTGAATAGCCATTACCAAGGCATTCTTTGGTAATAGCTATTCCAAATTGTTGAGAATAAAAAAAGAAATTGATTAGACAAATATATCTTTTTATAATTTAAAAAATTACTTTATAAAAAAAATATGAAACTTATTTTTTTCTCTCTCCTTCTCACTCCTCTCTCTAAAGCACAAAAGACACAATTTTTTACTTCATTTAAAAAAAAAAGAAAAAAGAAAATATTTAAATATTATTTAATATATTAATATTATTTCACTATAATAAATATTATAAAACATATTACTTAATATTATTATTTGAATATAATAAATGTAATAAAGAATATTATTCAGTATTATTTAAATTTAATGAAGAATATATTTTGTCTTTTAATTTTAAATATTATTTAATTATAATAAAAGGTTTAATTATCTTTTAATACAAAATATTATTAAATTATAATAAAAATATGTTTGTATTTTGGTGAAAATATTATTTAATTATAATAAAAGTTATTTTGATTTTATTGCTCAGAATATTTTTATATTTTAACAAAATAAATTCTTTAATTTTAATAAAGAATATTTATTTCTCATTATAATTTTTTTGTTTTTAATTAAAAAATCTTTAAATTTTAATAAAGGGTATTTTATCATTTACCTATTACTCCTTAACTATTCTTAAAATTATTCTTGCCAACCAAATAATAGAATAAGTAATAATAACAATTTTTATCTTATTCCATTTTCATGAACCAATCTACATAATAGCTATTCTTTCTCTATTTTATTCTTTTAAAATGATTATTCTATTCTCATTCTATTTTTTCTAATGAACCAAACATGGTATAAAGTCTTCAAAATGGTCTTAACTTTTCTTCCCAAAGCAACACCTAAACATGAGCTTGACGTGTGGTTTGTGTATCCTATTCCATACGGCAATGGAGAAATTTCATTGCATCTTCAATTGCACTACCTAGTCACATCCTAAGAGGGTTTTCTGTATTAACTAATTAATAAGGTTTTGGGTATATTATAATAATATTGGTTTTCTTCTTATTACAATTAGGGTAATCAGCATCGCCAAACAATGGCTTCAAAGGTTTGGAAAGCATTTTGTTTCTTTATTGAAGAGTAGCCGCCAAGAGTCAAAACGTCAAAATCTCTCCTTTTTAAGATTCACTTGATAATATATTTTTTTTTAAAGAAGGGAACGATGGATTGCAATTCAATTATAAGAAAATATATGTATTTATTATTAAATCAAATATCGAGATGTTTTGTGATTGCTTTAATTAATTATAGTTAAAACAAGTAAAAATAATTATGTAATATTCGTATTTTAAAAAAATAAAACAAATTAGAAACGTCAATTGAATCTGAAAAGAATTAAATTATTTAATTATGATTTCTCTCTAGTCTTCTTAATTAATTGGAAGATTGTTATCAAAATTTCGAGATATTCAAGTATGTTAGCTTAAAGAAGCACCCGTTTACTTCATTGACTAGTTATAATAAATTAATTTTGTGTTTGAATACTTATAACATTATGCCTATGATTTAGGTAGAAAGGCATTCGATATCCTTAGGTTGGACCCAACCACATGAATTCCATCTTAACATACGCTTCGATGTTTTTGCTATAGACTCAATAAAAAAGATTGCTTATCTCTCTTCCTTTTTCTCCCATACAATACAGGCAAAGGCAATGGGAAATGAAACTGAAAAAACCCCAACTTCCGCCAAGCTTTTCAGTTCCCATTTCCAATTAGTTCATCTCTTTCATCTAGTGTCCTTTGTTATTGGTTTGTCCCTAGGAATTATAGTTAGTTCCAATTCCCACTTACACATAGATCATCTCTTCTCGTTTTCATCCTTGCAACCCTTACTATCACCACCACCACCACCACCATCATTGCTTCCACTGTCACCACCACCCTTGCCGCCACCTCCGTCTCTGCCACCTCCACCACCACCACCCCCATCTGTACCTCATCATAGTAGTTTTGACTCAAATATATGGCCACCTCTCATGCACAATATGAGTGATGAAGAGTTGTTTTGGCGAGCATCGTTTGTTCCGAGAGTTAAAGAGTTTCCATTTGAGAATGTCCCTAAAATCGCCTTCATGTTCTTGACAAAGGGAGCTTTACCTCTAGCCCCTTTATGGGAGATGTTCTTCAAAGGACATGAGGGGCTTTACAACATATACGTTCACCCCCATCCCCTTTACAAGGATTCTGTGCCAGAGGACTCTGTTTTTTATGGAAGAAGAATTCCAAGCAAGGTTAGTTCAGTCATATTTCCTAGTTCCTACCACACTATCATCCATCTCAAATTGTTTTCACCTTTTTCAATTATCACATTTCTTGAAATAATTTCTCTTTTTGTTATTCAAGATAAAAATCCTTTAATTCTAACAATCTTAAATTGGTTCAATTAGTAAATTTA
This sequence comes from Theobroma cacao, assembly GCF_000208745.1. Classification (NCBI taxonomy): domain Eukaryota; kingdom Viridiplantae; phylum Streptophyta; class Magnoliopsida; order Malvales; family Malvaceae; genus Theobroma; species Theobroma cacao. The sequence continues at coordinate 2,516,625 of NC_030852.1, forward strand.
ATTGTTTTGATATAAATGATCTTAATTTCAAGTCTTATTTATATATATTTTTTTTATTTGAGAAAAGGAGATTCGAACTCTACGTTTTAAGTAGAAAATCATGCACCAACCAATAAAGTGACCTATCAACATAGGATATTTTGACAAAAAAAAAGTAGTCTTCACTAAAGAAATTGGTCTGGTACCAGAAAGAAAACCTTTGAATGCAACAGCCAACGACTTCCACTGTAACCCACTTTAGAAATCAACGATGAATGGATACATTGTACATGTGACACATATAGCATGTTAGTTTGTGTGCCATTGAGCTATTGAGCCAAATTGTACAGACTTGACTAGTGCATGTGACCCACAATCTAGTCGTTACAAGTCTCCCTATTAAACATTATTAGCGAGTTTTCAAAATTTTAAGATCACCATGAATCCTCTTTTCTCTAAAAATAAATAAAAGAATAAAAGTGTTTGAACTTAGCCAAAATAGCATACCCCCGTTTCAAGATCTAATCAATGCAAAATTATTAAAGTATAAATTGCTTATAGCTATCTAATTACTTGATAGCCAGAGAAGGGTTTTTTTTTTTTAATGTCTCAATGGCACAAGCAAACCCAATTAGAAACAACTTCAACAATTACGTATCTTTTATTTTCTTTGAGAGATGTGTTGAATAGATAGAATTAAAATGAAAAAACAGAAATAATAATATAATATGTAAATAGTCATTTTTCTCTCCTTGATCGCAGCCCGTGGAATGGGGAAAAAAGACGATGATCGATGCAGAGAGACGGCTTTTAGCGAATGCTCTCCTTGATTTCACAAACGACAGATTTGTGTTGCTCTCGGAGACTTGCATTCCTTTATTCAACTTCACAACAATATACAATTACCTCCTCAACTCCAATCAAAGTTATATAGGTTCATATGATGATCCAAGGAAGGTAGGCCGTGGCAGATACAATCCCAAAATGTTCCCTGCCATTTCCATAGCTCAGTGGCGTAAAGGCTCCCAATGGTTTGAAGTGACTCGCAGCCTTGCTATCGAAATCGTATCAGACAAAAAATACTACGAGATTTTTAGAAAATATTGCAGCCCTCCTTGCTACATGGACGAGCACTACATACCAACCTTGGTGTACATTGCTTGGCCAGAGCAAAACTCGAATAGGAGTGTTACTTGGGTAGATTGGTCAAAGGCTGGTCCTCACCCTGGGAAATTTGGGAAGGGAGCTATTTCGGAAGATTTTCTGAATAAAGTAAGGTTTGCTGGTAATTGCTGTTATGATGGGAATATTACTTCCATGTGCTTTCTGTTTGCTAGGAAATTCCTGCCAAATACATTGCAACCCTTGTTGGACATTGCAACCATGTTGTTAAGCTCTAATCAATTCTTGACATGAGTGTACCCATTTAATACTAAGCTACCCAATTGTATTTATAAGATTTTTTTTTTCAAAAATCTATTTGTAAGATTATTAGACTTTTAATATTCCATTTTTTTCGTTTTGATAGCTTAATAGAGAGGATTTATATTTAAAAAATTCTCTCTTCGAAACAAATGTGTGAGTTCTATTTAATGATGTTCGCTGTTTACAATACAATATAATTACAAAAAATGTAATTATTAAGAAAATAATAATAGTATATTTGTGTCTTTATATTTGTCACTTAAAGAGAGAAAAAATACATGTAGAGTTGAACTAGCAACTACATAATTGTATATTTTTTTAATCTCAGTCTTATGGAAACTACTACTTCCTAGTATAGAAATCATTAAAACAAAGAAAAAACTATTAAATGTACCTAATTGGTTAAATTTTTGAAAATTTAAACTTTGATTATTAACGTGTTTAATTTTTTTGGGTACAAAAAAGGTATCATTCGAACTTAAAATCTCTATTCATACCCTATCTTAAACTTATCAACTTGAGTTCCAGATCTGACGGTTGGAAGTCCTAGATCGGTAATTCGACAACCAACTCGAGCCGGTTCAAGGCTAGTCATGTCTCCGACTCATGGAGGAAACATGAGAAGGGAAAAAGGAAAAAATGTAAAAAAATACATTTTTATTTTTTAATCAAATTATTATTATTCATTGAACGGAAAAATAGTATTTTTCTTTCTATTCCTCATACATTCTTCAATATGATTTTACCAACCAAATTCTTAATAATATTTCTCATATATTTCATTCTATAAATTAAATTACATAATAATTATTTCCTTTCTATTCTATTGTGATAGAATAGTTTGTTTTTCTATTATCTTTTTATTTTATTTTGTGAACCAAATATGTTATAAGAAAAGTTATTCTTTTTCTATTTTTATTTTCACAAAATAGTTATTCTATTATTTTTTTATTTCATTTAATGAACTAAATGTCTTATAAGAAAAGTGATTCAATGTAATTAGAATTTCTTCTTCTTTATTATATTGATTTGAATTTATTATTCTTTTAGAAGAGAATATGTGCAATTAATATTAGATAATTATATATAATCAAACTATTCTCATCAAAACATGAAAAGAAATTAAATTTAACGATGGGATCATGTGCTACGGATGAGACCAAAACTATAGTTATGTGTAAATACTCAATATAAAATTATTTTCTTGAAATTATTTTTTATTAACAATATGTCCATGTCTATAAATTTTTGACCCTAGGTTAGTTGGTATCCTGAAGATTCTGGCTACCAATATTAAACTCAAAGAGAATTCCAACTTGTTAGAACTAACGAAGGGATAAATTCAACTTATACTTAATTTGTTTTTAACTTATCACATTTCTTAAAAGTAGTTTCATTATATGACATAGTAACTAGTTTTCAACTTATGTGATACATATAAATAAAATTTTAATGGTTTATAAAAATGTGAGTGAAAATGTATGTAAATAGGTACATATATGGATAAATTTCATTATTAATCAATATTATCTAAACAAAATATTTTTTATATAATTTATTTAATAAATTTTAACAATTACATTAAAATGCAACCATTTTCACGCAAAAATAAACATTAAATCTATATATTGTTGGTTCTTTTTATTAATCCGAGAATTTTGGAGAATGAAACTCAAAAGAATCTGTGCCCTTCCCCTCTCTAACTCTCTCTTGCATTTAAAGCCAAAGATAACGTCATTTTTATATAACACCAGCTCTCCATCCCAACATCCCTATCGCACTTTCAACGACGAAGAATATGTTGGAGCACCAACGTCCACAGTTACCGGAACAAGTTCAATACAATGACGTTGTTAGGTATATTCTTCTCTTTACATTCGGTTTCGGCCTTGGGATCACTCTCGGCTTTTATCTCAAAGATTTGTCTTTGGATTCCCAACTTAATCAACCCTCCGCGGTTTCTTCTCCTTTCCTTGTGCCGAGTGCCGTTCTAAACCCTCCGCTGCCACCTGCTGATTCATCCTCCATTTCCAATCAAAGTAAGAACGTGGTAAAGAAAGAAGACATAAAAGTCCAAGGAAGAAGAATGCTGAGGAAAGAGAAGAAAAGCATTTGAATGTTTCCCCACAAACACCTGTGATTCCTAATTTCCTTATGGAGCATTAAATTTTGTGAAGTAAAGTTCCAATTTCGAAACATTCTGGCACCTGAGCTTCAAAATGAATATATTCTTGTGTAGGTTATAGTTTCGAGTCTTGAAATGCCAATGTTTCGAGTTGTACTACTATTTTAATTGGAACCTTCTGTTTCTTGCAATCCCGTTGTGAATACTACATCTCTGTGCATGTCCTTATGTTAGATGTGGAAATCATCAGCATGGTAGTCACATTATTCAGTCAACAACTTATGTTTTACTCACCAGTATATAATATCTACATGCTGTGCATCTTATTGTGTTAGATGTGGAAATCATCAGCATCCTCGTCGCCTTATTCAGTCAACGGATTAGGCTTTACTGACTCAATGCAACCAATTGAGTTTACCTTACCTTGGCTAACAATCTGATGGTTTTGTTCAAGTGATTGCTCATGTCGTTGTGTGGGCTTTAATGTTGAAATTGTGGTGTTTTTGTTCTACTTATTTTGTAGATGGACGCCAATTAGGCTCATCCTGCTGATTTTGCCAGTATGTTACAATTTGGTTGGAACATAACCTTGAAGGGGAATCAAGTGGGCAGTATAATGCATAATCCAATCCACATTCTTACTTATATTAACAAAATTATGTTGCTCTAAAATTAAATTTTTTAATTCTTCAATGTTTTTGCTATAGACTCAATAAAAAAAGATTTCCTTATCTCTCTTCCTTTTTCTCCCATGGAGGCAAAGGCAATGGGAAGTGAAACTCAAGAAAACCCCAACTTTTGCCAAGCTCTTCAGTTCCCATTTCCACTTTGCTCATCTCTTTCATCTTGTGTCCTTTGTTGTTAGTTTGTCCCTAGGAATTATAGTTAGTTCCAATTCCCATTTACATATAGATCATCTCTTCTCGTTTTCATCCTTGCTACCCCTACTATCACCACCACCCCCACCCTTGCAGCCGCCTCTGCCACCTCCACCACCTTCCCCATTTGCACCTCATTATAGTAGTTTTGACTCCAATATATGGCCACCTTTCATGCACTAGATGGGTGATGAAGAGTTGTTTTGGCGAGCATCGTTTGTTCCGAGAGTTAAAGAGTTTCCATCTGAGAATGTCCCTAAAATCGCCTTCATGTTCTTGACAAAGGGAGCTATACCTCTAGCCTCCTTGTGGGAAAAGTTCTTCAAAGGACATGAGGGGCTTCACAACATATATGTTCACCCCCATCCTCTTTACAAGGATTCTGTGCCAAAGGACTCTGTTTTTCATGGAAGAAGAATTCCAAGCAAGGTTAGTTCACACATATGTCCTAGTTCCTACCACACTATCATCAATCTATCATTGTTTTCACCCTTTTCAATCGTCACATTTCTTGAAATATTTTATCTTTTTGAATGTCAGTTTAATTTTAACAACAGTAAATTGACTCAATTAGTAAATTCAAGTAAGTTTGTTTATTTTCATATATAAATGATCTTAAATTCAAATCTTATCAATAATTTTCATGAAAAGTGATTTTCAATATCTACCGTTTAACATAGGATGTTTTGAACAAAAGAAAATAGTAGCCTTGACCAAAGAAATTGGTCTAGTACCAGAAAGAAAACCTTTGAATGCAAGAGCCAGCGACTCCCACTGTAACCCACTAGAAATCAACGATGAATGGATACATTGTACATGTGACACATATAGCATGTCAGTTTGTGTGCCATTGAGCTATTGAGCCAAATTGTACAGACTTGACTAGTACATATGACCCACAGTCTAGTCGTTACAAGTCTCCCTATTAAACATTATTAGCGAGTTTTCAAAATTTTAAGATCACCATGAATCCTCTTTTCTCTAAACATTAAAAGAAAATAAAAGGACGTTTAAACTTAGCTAAAACAGCATACCCCCATTTCAAGATCTAATCAATGCAAAATTATTAAAGTATAAATTGCTTATAGCTATCTAATTATTTGATAGCTAGGCAAGGGTTTTTTTGTTTTATCTTTTTAATGTCTTAAAGGCACAAGTAAATTCAATTACAAAGCAATTTACGTTTTTTTTAGAAATATGTTAAATAGTCAAAATTAAAAATGAAAAGACATAAATAATGATATAATATGTAAATAGTCATTTTTCTCATCATGCCACATCAATATACAACGTAATCATCCATTAATAATGAGATGTCAATATGCTATGTTAGTGTCAGGTTAGCATTACGTTTTATAAAACGACAAGTGATATTTTGACTAAACTAACCATTAGTTATAAGGACTTATTTGACCAAAAATAAAAATATAATGACTTATTTGATTTAAAATAAAAGTACAATGATTTCATTAAACGCAATAAGAGTATAATGGTTTATTTAAAATTTTTTGAATAATTTAAAAACTTTTTAGATATTATGCCTAGACTTTTAGTATTTTTTTTTTCATTTGATAACTTAATATAAAGGACTTAAAATTAAAAAATCTTTTCTTTGAAATAAATGTGTAATTATTATTTGATGGCGTTTAGTGTCCTACAATACAATATAATTATGAAAAATGCAATTATAACGAACATAATTGTTGAGAAAATAATGATACGACATTTGATATATTTGTGTTTTTACATTTGTCACTTGAAGAGAGAAAATACGTAAAGTTCAACTAGCACCTAGATAATTATATATATATTTTTTAATCTCAAGCCTCTTGAAACTACTAATTCTTTGTGGAAATTATTAAAACAAAGAAAAAAACTATTAAGTATACTAACTTGAGCCGTTGCATAGCTAGTCATGTCTTCGACTCATGGAGGAAACATTAGAAAGGAAAAAATGAAAAGGGAAAGAGGAAAAAAGAAAAAATGTAAAAAAAAAAACTTTAATTTTAATTAAATTATTGGTATTCATTGAAAGGTAAAATAGTATTTTTTTTTTTTTTGCTAATCCTTGCACATTCCGCAATATGATTTTGCCAACCAAATATCTTAATAATATTCTCCTATATTTCCTTCTATAAATCAAATTATATAACATATGCCTTATTGGTTCAATAATATAACTTCTACCTTGACCTCTTAATTTTCTTACAATTTTAGCTATATCCCAAAAGTTTCTACCTATTTTTTCTTTCCTCCAATTTTATGTGATCTTTAACTTTTTTAAACAACTTTATTGAAAAAGTTGTTATTAATAAGAAAACTTAATTATTACGTAGATTGATTTTCTGAATAGATATACTTCAATTTTTTTACATATACTTAAATTTTGTTAACTTATCATATTTTTTAAAAGTAGTTTCATTGTGTGATATAACAACTAGTTCTCAACCTATGTGATGCATATAAAATAGTAAATAAAATTTTAATTGTTTATAATATAATGTGTGAGTGAGAATGTATGTGAATGGGTAGATATATAGATAAATTTCATTATTAATCGATATTATCTAAACAAAAGATTTTATGTAGAATTTAATTAATAATCTTTAATTATTAAATTAAAATGCAACCATTTTCACCAGAAAATAAACATTAAGTCTGTATATTATTGGTTCTTCAAGTTAATCCAAGAATCTTTTGGAAGATGAAAGCCGAAGCTTCATTCTTTATAGTAAATAAAATTTTGATTGTTTATAATATAATGTGTGAGTGAGAATGTATGTGAATGGGTAGATATGTAGATAAATTTCATTATTAATCGATATTATCTAAACAAAATATTTTATATATAATTTAATTATTAAATTAAAGTAAAAACCATTTTCATAAGAAAATAAACATCAAGTCTATATATTATTGGTTCTTCAAATTAATCCAAGAATCTTTTAGAGAATGAAAGCCGAAGCTTCATTCTTGTAAAGGTAACTTAAAAGAATCTGTGCCCTCTTCCACTCTCTCTCACATTAAAAACAATATACATCCGCTCTTTATATAAAGCACCAGCTCTCCATCCGCGTGCTCTTTCTTCCTATCTTCGTTGTTGATCCCTACAGCTCTCTCTTCCAATATGAATATGAATGTGATGGAGCAGCAGCGTTTGCATGCACAAGTTCAATACAATGATGTTGTTAGGTATGTGCTTCTCTTTGGATTCGGCTTAGGCCTTGGAATCACTCTCAGCTTCTATCTCAAAGAATCGTCTTTGGATTCCCAACTTAATCGACTCTCCACTTCTCCATTCCTGGTACCATGTGCCGTTCTAAACCCTCCTCCGCCATCCACTAATTCATCCTCCATTTCCAATCAAAATAAGAATTTGGTGGAAACCCGAATATTGCCTCTTCTCATCGAACCATCTCCTCCTCAAGACGATACCGTCTCAACATCTCCTCCACAAGACAACATCGTCTCAAACCAAACCAAAAAGTACACTATAGAAGAATTTTTTCAACCGCCGGAAATAACTATGCATGATATGAAGGATAAAGAGTTGTTTTGGAGAGCGTCAATGGCTCCGAAAATCCAAGAATATCCAATCGAACGAGTCCCCAAACTTGCATTTTTGTTTCTGACGAGAGGGAAAGTGTTATTAGCTCCAATTTGGGAGAAATTCTTTCAAGGACATCAAGGGTTATACTCCATTTACGTCCATTCCAGTCCTTCTTTCAATGAAACAGTGCTCCAAGGTTCGGTGTTTTATGGCAGGCAGATTCCTAGTAAGGTCAGTCCATCACAAATTTTCCCATTCATTCTTTTCATTTTACATCTAACATAGCTATAGCCATTATAATTTCATTGTGTTAATTAGTTTTCATCCAATTATTGTGAAGATGTTAAAATTGGAAATAGAAATATTGCATAAATTGTGATTTACTTGCCATAAATATAGATTTTACAACTCAATTTTCGTCCATTTAAGCAAGGTAATTAATAATAATAATGAAGGAGGATCCGAAACCCTGGTTTTTTGGACGCTGCATTAATTAATGGCCCGTTATTATAGAAACATAAAGTCTGACTCAAATGTTACACCAAAGAATGAAACATTAACAGCTCAATTTTGATGCTATTAACTATTTAAGGCCAATCATAACTGTGCAAATAAATATTATGAACTGTTTTTTTTCTGGAATATTTCTATTAGGGGGCTATTGTTTAACATAATTCTTCATTCTTCTCCACTCCTTTTATTGTAAAATATCTGTAGTGGGGGCATCCTAGTAATGTGATTATTGCATGTGTTTTATTCTGGATTAATTATATTATAATTAGACAGATGCAGCGTACACCAAATAATGAATATAGACACAAAGTGGGTGATCATTATTTTTAATACTAAATAATAAATTAATATATATATATATAATTTTTTTAAGAATATAAAGTCTAAAAACAAATAATCGAAATCTAAAAGTAATTTAATATTATTAAAATTATAAATTTTATCAACTATAACAATTCTATATAAATAATAACACTGTTTATCAAAAAGTGACTATAGTTAATCTCTTTTTTGATCATTTAAAAGAAATTACTATTATATTAGAAGTAAACTTCTTTTATGAAAGTAATTCAATGTAATTACAACTCTCTCTTATCTATAAATTCTATTATCAAGTAATAATTTACAAAAATTAATATACAATAATAGTTTAGATATATAATCATTAAGGATGTCCTTTTAGAATAGTACTTATGTTATATTATATTGAAAGAATATTTATATATATATATATATATAGATGTCTTAAAATCTTTAAATTCGATATTTATTCAACAACTCCTTTATAAAAATAATAAACTGTTAATTTATGGACATTTTTTTTGTTAGGAGTGGAATTGTAGTGTAATTTAACATTTCTTTTTAACCTTTAAATGGAATGCTTGTTTTATTTTTTTTAAGAAAAATAATATTCATGCATTGCTTTTGTTCTACTTCTTTAATCCACCTTTCTTCACATTCTAGCTCCACTTTGTTACATTGTTTTCTTCATTGTTTGTCTCATGTTATAGAGAAAAATTGAAGCAAAATGTTCTGGCATATAACCTGGGATAATATGTTTTGTCACAATTGGGGGTAGATTTTAGTCAAGTTATTGAACTAATCCATTCATTTGCATGCTTGCACCTGCACGTACATTATTATTTGGCCTTGCGCCCTATATATATGATGGTGTTCTTTGAACATTAACCAATGTAGAACGTGAGCTGGGGAGAAATGAATATGGTCGCAGCAGAACGCCGCCTCTTAGCAAATGCTTTGCTTGATATCTCAAACGAGCGTTTCGTTCTGGTTTCGGAGTCATGTATCCCTCTCTTTAATTTCACTACCATTTACAAACACCTCATACACTCGGAAAAATCCCATGTGGAGTCGTTCGATTTACCAGGGCCCGTAGGGCGTGGCCGGTACAGCTCCGAGATGGAACCCGTGGTTACGATTGAACAATGGCGAAAGGGCTCTCAATGGTTTGAGATGGATCGTTTTCTAGCCATCGAGGTAATCTCTGACCAAACATATTTTCCCGTATTCAGCCTTTTCTGCAAAGATGCATGTTATGGGGACGAGCATTACCTGCCAACATTTGTTGGTATCAACTTTTTGGAGAGAAACTTGAATAGGACTTTGACATACGTGGACTGGTCCAAGGGAGGACCTCATCCGTATACCTTCGAAAGCTCGGATGTGACCAAGGAGTTTCTGGAGAAGCTAAGAAATTCCAGTTGCTATTATAATGGAGAGAAAGCCGATATTTGCTACTTGTTTGCAAGGAAGTTTGCAGCTAATACTCTAGATAGGTTGTTGAGTTTTGCCCCAGAAGTCATGTATTTTTAGTTTGCTTCTTTACTTTGTATAGTTTAAGTCTTTTGTTTGACAATTTATTGTATCTGGACTATAATGGATTTAAGATACAATATAGGAAATACCCTACGTTTTCCTTTTTCGCATTTTCATTTTGATGAAAGCTAATCTTTTTGGTTATTCCCTCTGTATGGAATTAAATTAGCCGATTCCTAAATCTTAACTGATCCAAGTTCAAATTCGTTTGAACAACTTCGACCATACAGAAATCCATCCATCCAAGCCAACATTATATTGTGTTTTCTAAAGACATGAAGATTTCATTTTCATTGCTCAACGTGTACAACTTGGAAAAGGCAAAACAAAAACCATTGCCTGTGCAAAAAGAAAACCTGCCAAGACCGAGAAAACTCATCACGAAGGGATTAGCACAACCACCCTTTCCAAGCAGCCTGGGTGTAATTTCGGTCCGATATCTGATAAATACCAAAAAAGCCATACAAGATGCATAATTCCAGCAAACAGGGCAGAGTAGTGCCATTAACAGAGGACAGGAAAAATCAGCAAAAACAATAGCCTTTCAGAGTCTCATTACGTGTGTGGTCTCCAAGAGACTAGCTTGGTTTCAACAAACATTGACCATTAAATCAAAAACACAGAATCCGACAACTAATACCAGCAGTTCAAACATTCTCAATATGTGCAGATTCATACCAGCAATTCAGTCATTCTCAATATGTGCAAATTCAAATTCAGCAAGCCCTGGATTAAAAAACATTACCTCAGGTTTGATCCATAGTAGATATTAGGTCCTTTGGACCCCTCTCTAGCCAACGCATCCGCTGCCTCATTGGCACATCTAGGTATATGTTCGATCTGCCAACACTGGATTTAAGCAAGAAGATTGGAAAGCTGAGTGACAATCGACCTCATTCTCCAAGGCACCTTGGTTGGGTTAAGAGTCCATTGCACCACGTTATAAGAGTCACATTCAAGAAATAAGATAAGGGATAAGTTGAGCTCCATTTAGAAGGTACTGCCTCTTTAAGTGCTAACAGCTCTGCCAAGTTGGAGTCTGAATGGCTAATAGACTTCAAAAAATAGGATAAGAGTATTTTCATTCTCATCTCTCAAAATGCTATCAATTTCGGATTCTTCCAGATTTCCTCTTGAAGCTCCATCCATATTGAATTTGAGAGTATCAATCTCTAGTTTATCCCACATCGCCCTTTCCTTGACCTTTATTCCTCGACTTGGATTGCTTTCTTCATTCAGATATCTAGTAAGATCTCTAATTGAACGGTTGAGATCAAGCCATGTGGCCTTCATCCACCAAACAGCTCTTACTTTGGTGAGGATATTTGACAATCATATCATTCTTTCTCATTGAAAACCGCCTCAGTTCTAGCAATCCAAATAACCCAAATGTTGGCGTACCATGCCATTTTTCAAATTGAGTCATTGCTCAAGGACTTGGTGAAAGCAAACCATGAAAAATAAAAACAAGATAAAGGATCATGAAGAGCGCAAAAGTTTTTGTTCAGCTTTTTTTCCATTGCTTTTTTCTTCGTTGAAATTTTATCCATTACTTTATTAGTATCTTTCTTTACCATTTACATGTTTGGAATCCATAATTCATGTTTAGGTTTTACATAATTGAATGATAATGATGAATATATTAAATAATATAAGTGACACAAAAGAAATTACGGGGAGTCATATCCAAGAAATTTTTTTTAATTTTGTAATCATACCAATTCAACACTATACAACAAAACTTTAAATTTCAATAATTTTTGAGAGAAAGTCATTATAGAATACACCATTTCATAATAATAGTATTTGTAAATTTATATTAAATACAATGAAATTTGACTACGAAACTAAGGAAATAAATACAAAGGCAAAAAAAATCGTTTTTTAATTGGAAAAGGAAGGATTCAAAATGACTTTTTGAACAAGAAGATCACATACACCTATGATTAAGTTAAATGCTCAAGTACAGCAAATAATAGTGGAGAGATATAAAAGATAATTATGGTATATATGGTAATTATTTATGTTGGACATTTTCAAATAAATATAGGATACATTCCCAATTTAGAATGAAAAAAAAAATTATCTCAATTAAAAATTAAAAAATAAAATAAGGGTCATGTACGTTGGATATAAAAAAATAAAAAAAAGTCATGCTTCTTGAAAAAAAAAAACCCGATTGTTTGAAACAGATATAATTGTATCTGTTGGAAATAGACACCTATGCCTATAAAAGGACTCACCTTTAGAGCAACAATACAAACCTTAATGGAACTTAATGCAATCTTTAAAAAAAATTATATCTATTTATAATATTATTGTAGACACTTAAAAAATAAATGAAAAAAATTAAATTATAATAAAATAAAATATAAAATAAAATAAATAAATAAATAAATAAGAGAAAGAATGGCTGGGCGTACGCCCAGCCATCCCTTCCCCCAACCACCCTGAATGATGGGGCTCTAGCTACCAACTCCTTGGTGC